>NW_005842578.1:353706-382528 GCF_000455745.1 Alligator sinensis
CATTCGAAGTCTAGGTGCTCCCTTCCTCCTGTTTGCAAATCTGACCTCCATCCCCGCGGCCGCACCGAGCTCGCGTGGCGTACCGCTGGCCTCATTCGTGCTTTGACCAGCACCGGCTGTGTCGGACCGTAGGCCTCCATCGCACGTCCCACGTGTTATGCAATTCGCCGGTGAATCGCGCAGTAAGTTTAGTCTGGCCCCATGTGCAGGGTGATTACCACCCAATTCATGGGTGAATCAATCAACCGCACAATAAATGTAGTCCAGCCACACACGCAAAGTAATTATCATGCCATAAAAATGGCTGTCCAGCTGTACTGAGAGCTGACCGGCTGCAAAGTCAGTGTTTGAAGACGGGTAACGACTTAATAGCTGGTTTCTATCCAGACTGAATTTGAAGGTGTAGCAGGGCCCCGCCGGCGAGACCGACTGGTGAGATGATGCAAGGAGGAGGAGGGGAAAGAGCTGCAGACATCCTGCCCATTTCTTCCGCTTTCCAGGCCTCTTTTTGCTCAGGCCCATGGATGGGATGGGAGCATTGCATATGGGACAGCCAGGGCTACAGCCGTCAGCCCCTTATTCATTTGTTTCTCCTGATGACAACCTGTCTGCACGACACTACGGCACGCGATCCCTTTATTTCTTTGCTTAACAGCCGTCTGCCACGGCAACTAATAAAAGCAAACGGCAAATTAATTGCCAATAATTGAATGAGGGGCAGAGCTGCTGACGGCTTGCAAAATCCACAGCGACACGTTCGTGCAGCCACGCGGTGGGTGAGCAGCATCAATATTGAACGCCTGGCTTGATATTTCCTGCAATCTGCTTCCATGTTTATGTCATGAAATCCTGTGCCGCTCCCCCCGCAGCGCAGCCGCGGCCCCCTGCACAAACAGTGGCATCCAGTCGGGGCAGGCGACGTCTGGCCCAAAGCAAACAATTAACGTGGACTGCTAATTGCAGAATAACGCCGAGCAAAACCGGGGAGGAAGCTGGTCCAGCTCTGTTGGTTTTTGGCAACAGGGCTGTCGCACTTCAGGGCCTCTGGCTGCTAGCAGCTGCTCCAGCACCGTCCCGTCACCCTGCTCAGCGCAAGGCTAGCGGACGCGATGCTCAAACCACTGGCAGCAGCTCGCGTGCTGCCGAGGGTGGGTTACTCATAGGCTTTTTCACTGCTTTTCACTACCGGGGCTCAGCTGTTCACAATTTACCTTGTTTTCTTGTATACAACACCCCCCCCCCCTCCCCCCAGCTGTGGGAAACCGGGGTGCACGTTATAAGTGAGGAAATAGGGTAACAGCTGTTTCAGCAGCTCAAGTGTCTGCTGGGGAAGAGCAAAAGTCCTGTGCATACAACCCCGAGGAAGCCAATCAAACGAGCGGGCCCGGCTCCTCAGATGCTGCCCTTGGTTACAACGAGGAAAGATTTCCCCCTTCGTTCTACCTTTCGAGAACAAGGTGCGCGTCGTGCTCCCGGGCGTGCTGCATGTGAGAAAAGACAGTGTTTTCACCACCTTCCCGACACTCCCCGACCACAGGAACGGCCTGTGGCACACGTGGGAATATAAGCCAGACTTTCCCCGTGTCCCCAAGCAGTGCCTAATGACTCCCCTCCTGCTAGGAGCCCTGACAATGAGGCCACCGGGAACAGCCAGGGTTTTGTGGGACGGATGAAAGCAGCCTTGGGGCAGGGTTTTTTTTCTTTTCCCATTTCAATTCATGCTTAAGACCTTACAAAACTATCACTGAGGAGGAAATGCCCCGTGCCCTGCACTGCCGCTCGGTCTCTTTCTCTGTCCTTTGGTATTTTAATGTTGTGCAATTTTGGAAAAACGTGGCGTCAGGCTACAAGTGTTCCTGGAATCCGGCCCCACGTGGCTCTGAGTCTCTCGGGCGTAATCCACGCTGCACAGGGGTGCTCGCCATTAATCGGAGAGAGGGCGGGCATCCCGGTCCACAAGATCTGGATGTCACCGTCAGAAGCGTGTCGACACCCTGGGTTTTGAGGCCGGAGCAAGGCCCCCACAAAACCCCGAGCGTGAGGCACAACACTGCAAGAAAAGCTCGGCCCCTAAACATGTCACTAGGCAATGCATTCATCCTCCAGCTCGTGAGCACGGATGCTGGGGGAGCTCACTAACCTGTGTGTGCAGAGCGGCAACAACACTCCCCTGGGCCGCCTGCACTCGCGGCACGGAGAGAGACTCGAGCCATGTCCCTGTCACCCGGAAGCACGTGGAACAAAGGGAGAACTGAATCGTGGGGTTATAAAGCCCGGGACGGAAAGGGAGCGCTGGTCTTTCAACACTGCAGCTTCCTACCCGACGGGTCTTTGTCAGATGGGTCTTTGTCTCTCTGGGCAAGATTAAAAGACGCATCCTGTCGCGCCTTGCACTGCCTTCGCCCGCAGCGTCACTCCAGCGCCAGCTCCCCCTTCGCTTGTCGAGAGTGGCACGAAGAGATGTGGGAAGAGCACCAAGCGACCGGCCTCGTGAAATACGTCAGGAGCGGGAACAGCCGGGTTTCTCAGTCCTGCACGGTGATGTCTGCTAGTCTATAATGAGCACAACGGGACCGCCCTGGGATAGCGCATGATAACACCAGCTCACGGCGGATGTGCTGACAGGCCTCAGACCGAAAGGGCTTTAGCGTGGCCCGACTGGCATCTCCGCGGGCAAGGAGGGGAAGCGTGAGGCGACAAATATTTCCAACACGTTCCTTGACGGGGCTCAGCAAGCAAATGAGGGCCCGACAAAGAAGCCGGGCAGGACGGCGGCCCAGAGCGATCCACCCAGCTGCGCAGAAGCAGAGACCGTTGCTACACGCGCCAGCCTGGGACCCGAGGAGCGAGAGAACGAGCTGAGAAAGGTGGGACCTCCGCCTGTTCTGGGCAGGATGAACACGCGGCATGTCACGGCTCCGTCAGTCACCTCGTTCTTCCGGCTGACGCTACGATCGCCAGAAAATAAGACGCGTCTACCAAGACCGATCTAGCACGAATCACGGAGCTCGCTTCGGGCCCTCGCGAATTTGAGACAGTCGCTGCGGGCTTCTGTGACAATCCACGGGGTTTGGCTTTTTATTTTCCTTGTCAGCAGGACATTTACTGACTGGAAAAGCTTTAATAATCCAAGTGACACAGAACCCGGTTCCCAGCTCGGTGAAGATGTGCCATGTCCTACTGAGATCTCACCACGCACCTGCAATGCGCTCCAGTGACAGCCTTTCCCGCATCTACGAGGACCACATGCTTTTAGCCAGCCACCAGAAGAACGACGGCCAAGCTGGTTTTCAGAGTGAGACCAAACGAGATGTTAATACTGCAGACTTGGGAAAAGAAACCCCCACGGACAGGGCAGCAAGGTTCATCTCACACTTGGGGAAACGGAGCCAGTACAGACGTACGCCAGAGTCAGGGCAAGCATCAGGGTGCCGAGAGCCACGTGGCCCCTTGCTCTGCCAACCCAGCCCGGGAGAGAACATAAGATGCCTGTTAAATTAGTACTGAAAGAGTATCAAAGTGACTATCAACAAGAAAAAGCCAAAAATGCATCGGGTTAGTGATTTCAGCAACTAAAAGAACAGCCCGCACCGGACTCTGGATCTCGGTGCCCTTCGCTAGCAGGTTCTCCGAGCGACCGTCCACGTGGTTTCTATGCTCGGTGACTAACAAGTTCTTGGAGATGGGCACCCGAATCCTGACTTAATCATCACGGAACGGGCCTACAAAAAATTGCCATCTCCTCGGAGAAGTTTCTCCCAAGGAACGGTTTGATACGCAGATCAAAATCTACCTACCTGCCCGACAAACTTCAGGAATGGGGATGTTCCTGCAAAAGGCAGCGGGAGGCTGCCTGAGCAGATCTACTCGCACAACCGGGAGCCACGCGGATAATCTCTGGGAGGAAACTGCCTCTATTCGCAATGGGCCAGGCCATCTCCGTGCACTCCCGAGTGATTTGGTCTTGTGTAGGTAAAGTGAAGCGTCTTGAACTGAATCAAGTGCGAGAAGCTTCAGCTCTTATGGCAGCTAACAAGGTCGGGAAAGAGAACGGAAAGGAACCGCAGAGAGCTCGGAAACCGCTCTGGAAGAGGCCTCGTGTAACAACGCCCTCGGGTGCAACGTGTGCGACGGGGAGCCCGGCTCTCTTACCCTTTCACCCAGCGTGTGGGGAGTGGCATCTCTCTCCGTGCGACCACCCAGGGGATGGGACAGGCACCTGGGGCTGGAAATATTTGTGGAGCTGCACGTTTGATACTCATCGTCCTGGTCTGGGACAAGCAGGACTATTGAGGGCCATCTCCAGCTGCTCTACAGCATCGGCTCTCCTCCCATACTCATGGATGTCGTCACCTGGTAATGAGTTCTGGATGCCCAGAAGCTGTAGGGCCAGGGGCATGACTTGATGAAGACGCCACGTCCAGCGCTAACAACCTCCTGGCAGAGTGGAGATGACCTGTCACTAACCTGAGAACTTTCTACAGCTGGATGAAAACGGGCACGCTGAAAGCAAGGTAGTAAATTCGCTGCGCAGTAAAGCCAAATAGCATTAACTGCACGTGCAGACGGGCCCACTATTGCCGTAAGTGAGGCTTACGGTTCCTATAAACTGAAATCAAAGAGAAAATCTTGTGTCTCTACTCTAAAAAAAAACACAACACACAGAACTGTGTCTCTGATGGGACTTTGTGAGCAACCCCTTTCGTACTCTGCCCTCTTGGCATGGCTCTATCACATATAATAGGGGCCAAACGTTTTGGCAGGAATGGCACAAAGGAGCCCCACACCCTTCTCAAGTGCCACGCCGATCCCCTTCCTTGCCCAATCTGCTGCTCTGCTTTCTTCTCCTTGTCCTCTGCTCCCTGCCTGGTCTGCTGCTCTGCTTTCTTCTCCCTGTCCTCTGCTTTCTGCCCCATGCCCTATCTGCCATGTGCCACACATGCAAGCTATCCTTGCCACTTGTGCTGCAGGCTCAAAACCCAACCCAACCCAACCCAACCCAGGAGAGACTGAAGAAAGAGTCCAAGCAGAGTCCTTTGGCAAGTTACCGATGCTTTCTCATATTTAACTCCAACATCATTTTTTGTAACAAATCACCCATGATTTTTCTTCCTATAGCCCCTATGGCTACCTGCCCCACTTACAGGCACAGATATACACTGTGCACGCGCTACAGAGCATGCACACAAAGACCAGGCTGTTCTAAAACCTAATTGCTTCAATGGGCAGGGAGATGCCAACCCCACCCACCCCGTCTCGCTTTAATTGTTTTAAATATAGGAGAGCCGTCACTGGCAAGAAAGATTTTGTGGCTGGGCATTAAATCATTCTTCGAGAAGTCGCCCAGACAGGGCAAATTTATTTCATCTTCTCACCATCCATCACCTTTGTCATTTTTATTTACGTGACCCAGTGTTTCGGATCTGGGTGCATTAAGCTTGCTGGTGTCCTTATTTCGACAGTCTTCACATCCTGTCTCCCTCTGGTGCTTTATGCAGGCCAAAGTCCTGCACACGACCCATGTTTTCCCCTTTGGTTTTGAGCGGACTTTGTGCTAGAGGAACGTGCCAGACGGATGCCCCTGGAGGCTGCAGTCCAGCATCTTTATTGGGTGTTTTTCTTTGGCAGCAACCATCTCGAGTGTAAGTTCGTCTACTTCTGGCAACACGCCGCCTTCCTGCTTAGCAGCGAGGACTTGTGATCGCAGCTCGGTCTGTTATGACAGTCTTGACGGGTGCCAGCCTGGGGACCAGATGCTATAGCTCTATAAATTAGAAAAGGCATCGTGTACACAGCCAGCTGTGTCATAAATCCCTAGGTTAGGAGGAGGAGAGGTGGAAATATCGCACTACGTATGGGGCATCAGATGGCTCCAGCAGCTGGTTGGTTCTTTCTTTGTCTCCCGTATCCGACGCTATGTATCGCGGCGCTTCCGAGCCAGCCTCCCGGTCTTTTCCAAACCGATCAGGCCTGGCCTCCTCAGCCCAGAAGGATGTCATACCCTTTCACGTGACTGGCAACGTGCGCTATCCGCCTACCGGAAGAATCAGCTGGCTGCCGTTCGGTTTCCATCGCAAAGCCGATGGTTAGGCGTGCGCGGTCTGCCATGCCGGCCCTCTGAGCAGGAGGGTCATCTCTGCGATCCAAACCCATCAGTGGTGCTAACGAACCGAACTTGAGCCAATTAGCACCAGCTAGCTTGAACCTTGAGGTGCAGGAGTCAGCCGTGGCACTTGCTCATGACGACAACGGGAGGAAGGAAGAATTTCCAAATCTGCAGGGGCTCTAAAGCTTCGATACTGTCCCATCAGACATCCGGTCCCCAGACATCAGGCATGTTGGCATAGGGTGCTACTGTGGTGAGAGCGTGGCATCCGAAGGGAACCTGTTGGCAACGCAGTCAGGTGCCGCTCCTCCAGACAGGAGACCAAGGCAGTTGATGGATCCGACATTACTCTACAGGCTCTCTTGAAAAATGCTGTATTTTACTGCACCCTGCGCACCCCCAGAATAAGACACGCACCTTGTTTTTGGAAGGAGAATGAAGAAAAAAAGATCATTCCTTAAAGTGGAGCTTCAGGGCCTGCTGGTCTACCCGGAGTGGCGCTGGCAGCCGGCTCGTGGCAACACAGCTGTGATCCCGGCTACCGCTTCCTCCTTCCCCTCCGCCTGCTTACCCTGACTACTGTGCAAACTCAATGTTTTGCCGCAGGGAGGAGTCTGGCCCCATTTTCAGAGAATCCCCTGGCTCGAACAACTCGGAGATTTGAAGACGGACACATGCTCCCAGCTGCCCATCTTGGTGCACAAGCCAACGTGCTCCTTGTCAGCTCGCAGCTCTTTTACTCCAAGATTTTGGCTATTACAAATTCCTCCTTAAAGAGCTACAAACATTGATTCTGTAAAGTACTTGCTGAACCACCTTCTAATCTCTGGCACGCTATGAATGAGATATGGATATAAGCCTCTGAGATCAGACAGATCCAGACACATTTTTCTACTTGTAGGTATTAAGGGCGGAAAAAAGGTTCCTGAATGCTGCATCGTCTTTTACTATGTGGCAGTACAACATTTAGCTTAATTATGGTATTTATGTTCCAGCAGCACTTGAAAACCATAATCAGGATCCTACCGTACAAAGCATTTTGCAAGGGTGTTTTACGAGAACCCCAATCACAGCAGCTGCCTTTAGATGCTGGAAGATTAATAAAAATAGTCAAGCACTGGAAATAATCCCTTGTAAATTTAACAGGCTTAAGCCAAATTTCAAACCGCCCCATAAACGAGACTCCCTAAATCACTGTGTTTAATTCCAGCGTGCTTATGAAATAGTGTCATCTGCACTGAAACCCTAGCTTAAAAATCAGTTAACACCGAAAAAACGCTATTCTGCTGCAGAATATTCTGCTGCAGGATTATTTCTTCCAGCTGTACCTTAAGGATTTCTCCCACCCCCAACCTAGCTTCCTGTAACGTCTCTAGCTCTACTCACGGGGATGAGGGTGTGCTAGGACTCATTTCACTGCTTTTTTGATGCACTATGTTAGGAAGTATAAGCCGACTCAGTGCTGGCCCTATTGGTGCTGTTGTGAATCAAGGTCACTGAAGGTTTCTTTCTACTGAACTTCCTTCTTGAGTCTATTATTAAGACTTCATTTAATCATCTAAGAAACAGTCATGTCCTGACCCCTGTCCAGTCTGAATGAACTACACAGCTGTTGACTAATGCTTAGGCCTACTGTAGGTTGGCTTATTGTAAAATCTAGGCTCTGAAGCCTCTATAATAAGGGCACATCACAATGATGTCTCCCCATTAAGTACCAAATCCACGAGGCTATTCCTGCCCTGTTCACACCAGCCCCCAGAAAAGCCGTGTGCAGAGTTCAAGCTTTGCAGACTCTCAGGAAATGGCTCGAGCATGCCTGCCTTATCACCGGGCTGCTGCAGCTGGCAGGGAATTTGGACTGTCCTAATTAAATCCTCAGGAAGGAGAGGAATAAGGACGTTTAGGAACCGTGCCCTGCACCTGTGAAATGCTAAT
Source organism: Alligator sinensis (assembly GCF_000455745.1). Classification (NCBI taxonomy): domain Eukaryota; kingdom Metazoa; phylum Chordata; order Crocodylia; family Alligatoridae; genus Alligator; species Alligator sinensis. Next base: position 361,748 of record NW_005842578.1, read on the forward strand.
GGCTGCTCGGGCATCTCCACCGCAGCCCTCAATGCTTCACCACTGGTTTTTTCTTCTTGTATTGATGATACCGCGTGTCAAGGCATGGGAAGGAGCCCTACTCTCGAGCTGGAGAAAATTGGTGATCTGAAGAACAGAGAGTTCAATACTAGCTTCGATGTCAGAACAGGCGTCTGTCACGCACGGGGACCGCAGCCCCGTCCACTTGGGGCTGCGGTTGCTAGCCATCAGCTCCAGGCCCACGCAGCTCGTTGCACAGCCCGAAGCACGGCGAGGCGAGAGGGGGGAAACGACATCCCACCCCGCGTTACCCTCTCCATCAAGTGCAGTGCAGACCCCAGCGTCTCAGTCCAGACATCCAGCTCCTGTTTACTCCCCGAGGCGACCCGGCTTCAAAGCCGCTGAGCAGACGACGGCAATCCAAGCAGAACAAGCATCGCAGGCTGATCCGTAAATATTGGAAGCGAGTGCTTGCATCCCACCTCTCCTGCCGCTGGTTCCTAACTGAAGGGCTTCTCATTTGAGGGCCCAGCTTGGGCTTTTTAAATAAGCTTTGATGTTTCGATCGCTGAGACTTGACACGTGCCGAGCGTTTCCTGCTCACGCGAAAGACAATTTCTGCTGGTAACGGGGACGTCTTTTGGACGATCTCTGCGACGGGCCCAGCGGGGTGGTCAGCACGGTTGACCCCCCCAGGAGTCGCAGGGGGCTTTGCGGGGTGCAGACCTTTGCCGCGCCCCAGGGCGCTGGAGGTCTCTGCTCTTACGCGGCAAAGGTCTGCACCCCAGAAAGCCCCCTGCGACTCCCGGGGAAGGATACTGCCAAAGAGGAGGGATCTACCAATTAAAAACGGGTTGAAGAAAAGTAGGATGGTGGACGGGCGACTTCTCGAAGCACCTGGGGCTGGACACGGTCAGAAGCAAGGGCCTGGACGAGACGGATCACGGATCCGATCCCCGAGGGGGTTTTTTACTGCTTCTGAACAGGCCACGAACAATCACCGTGGCTGCTTTGATGGGGCAATTCTCAAAGAACCGACTTCTCTCTCGTTAAACTGAATGGACCTTTCATCACTTGTAATAGGACAACTAATTGCTCCGTTCACTTTTCTGGGGTGATTTCCAGTCTGAAAACACGGGCAGTTACAATTCGGAGCGCCGCTTGCGAGCAGCTCCCCGACGTCCGCGGATAAACCTGGAAAAGCACCGTTTGTACGGCTTTTAGTGAACTGGTTCTTCCGATTCCAAGTTATTCTGCTTTGTGCAACAATAAAGGGTGCATTATGCCTTATAACAAGGCTGCAGCCAAACGAAGTGCAGCAAAACCCAGTCCTGTACAAACTGGTTTAATGGGCTTGAACCTGAGACACCGACCTATACAAGGCATCTATTTATTAAGCCGATTCTCCTGAAGTCAGAAAGAACAAAGCAGATGCACACACTTCCCTTCTGTAAGAGCATCTTAGGGAAGTTATGCTCCCAGGGAACATGGCTGAAAAGCCCTCAGAAAAAAACAGGAGAGGAATGGAAATGTGGAGGCACCTTGCCCTGTCCATCGAGTTCAGCCCAACAAGGTCTGATTATGCGCCGCTGCTAACGACCAAGGAAGCAGCTGTACCTTGCTTTGTGCAAAGGTGATGATGACGGCTCCGCCCCCCGGGGAGACGGGACCCGGTTACCGTATTTTCTTGCGTGCCTTCCCCCAAATAAGACGCGCCGCTTGCTTTGGGAAGGCAGGATGAAGAAGAAAAGATTTTTCTGGAGCCACAGCCATAGGCTAACCCCGTGGACCAGTTCAGTCTCCCCTCCGCCAGCTCACTGGCTCCTTCAAGCAAAAGCTAGTTTTAACCCTCTCAGCTGCTGCCGTATTGGCAGTGGCTGTGAGAGGGTTAAAACTAGACCCCATCCCTCAGCTGCCTTTCCAGGGCCTCCGTGCTTCTAGTCCAGCACACAAATCAGACTCCCCGCTTACGACACCCAGCCCAATCTTGGAGCGCTGATTTTTTGGGGGGAAGGTGCATGTGGTACATGTGAAAATATGGTTCTTTATCATCCCCCCCCGGCCGTCTTTGCCGTCTAGGACACTGCGGTCCCCAAGTTCGTGAGCAGCCGCCCATCAGCCAACACCCACCACACGTCAGGGACCTCCTTCTACCTCTGCCACCATCAGAAAGGTTTCCTTTCCACACCACCGCAGTTACACAACGCTGCAAGAATGCAGCAAGTCTTCACACGCGGGGGAGCGCACGGGGCTTGCATCACTCGGACGTGGAGGAAACGGTTTAAACTTAGGAAGCAGGGAAGCCAAATATTGTCATTCATTTGAAGCATTTCAGCTCGCGGCGGCAAAATCAAAGGTCTCTTCCTGGGAAAACAGATATCACCTTCCAGGACGCTGCACGGTGAAACTGTCCCACAGCCGGACAGACAGACAGGCCGAACCCACATACGTGCCCCAGCACACGACGAGACGGAGCCCCTTCTGCTTCGTTTGCTCAACTCTCCCGAGGCTGAGAAGATTTGCTGGTGAAATAAGGACCTCGCAAGGCAAACGGCATACGTACACTTTCCCTCATCTCTGCCAGGGACCGATCTCTGGGCTTCCACCTGACATGCCACCCTTCAAAGTTGGCCGACACTACCGTTAGGGAAGAAGCTGTGTCTGAATTGCCAGGAGCCCTTCATTTGCCACTTAGTCCTTAAAACACATCTATTTTCAAGCCGTTCTGCAACTGCTCCATTGATTATCATGCCCTTGAAATGGCTGCTAGGATTTCAGAGCCACGCTGCTCTCTGAGGCACGCCAACGCTCCTGCAATCCAGTGAAATGCAAGTCGTCCTCCCACATGGACAGAAGGGAGAAAATGCTTTCAAACAGCAGTTTCCAACTTTTCTGGGCATCGTTTTTGCCAGATCACAGCCTCAGCTCTGCCCACCCGGCTCCGATTCAGAATTCACACCTGGCTGCAGGATCCCAAGACTCAGCTTCAAATACACACAGCAGCTACCTATACCGTGCTATGCCAGGGGACACGGGCAGTTGTAGTCTGGGGAAGAGAAGACCGAGGGGGATTGAATAGCAGCCTTCACCTCCCTGCAGGGGGGCTGCAAAGAGGATGGAGCTGGGCTGTTCTCAGTGGGGCCAGACGACAGGACACGGAGCAATGGGCTCAGGCTGCAGCAAGGGAAGTCGAGGTTGGAGATTAGCAAACACTCTCACTAAGAAGGTGGTGAAACACAGGAACAAGCTCCCTAGAGAGGTGATGGAGTCTCCATCCCAGGAGGTTTTTCTGGCCCAGCACAGCAAAGCCTCGGCTGGGATGATGGAGCTGGGGCTGGTCCTGCTTGGAGCAGGGGTTGGACTAGAAGTGACCTCCTGAGCTCCCTTCAGCCCTCCTTGTCCAATTCTATGTACAGAGAGCAAGTGTCCAACCTGAAGGGGCTACAGTGCAAGCTAAGACAAGAACAACCGAAGGAGACGAGATGGAGGGGAAAGGCGCCTTCTACCAGAACTTATTGATTCGTACCCCGTACTCCTTGTCCCCCCCTAAATATAAGTGCTTGAAAACTGGGATGTGCATCAGACGAGGAAATGGATTCTGAACAGGCTGATTAAACAGATGGATCTTTTTTGCCCCCTTCGTTCAGCCTTTCCAAAGCAAGGTCTGTGCCTCACTTGGGAGCATGTCGTATGTGGATAAATATGGTACTTGTTGCACAAGCCTAATCTACCAGTACTGGTTTGTAGACTGGTGACTGGGAACCAGCTGGCTCCACGTGACCAGGCAGAAGGTACTTTACACGGTCGGGAATAAACTAGCATCTGACGACAGACCCCTAAAATGTCTTGAAGCAGAACAAAGCAGGAAAGAGAGAAGCTGAAATCCAGGCAACCGGTCACAAAACTCCCCCACCGGTTTTTTGTTTTTTAAAAGACTGCTGCAGACTTTCTATCGCCTTCTTCTGAACCCAATACCCCCAGTTGGGATAATATAAAAATCGGTCACACAGGCAGTTTAGACAGCTTGCAAATATGAGTTCGAATCAATGATATTTTGCTACACCGCACGACTTCAGCAGCGCACATCTCTCTGCAGAACATGGTGCGAACATGAAGCTCTTAAAATGCAGATTCCTAAATGATTTTCTGCCTTCCTAATCAAAGCTAGCCTGCATTTAGCTTTTATCGTCCAGGATGACTGCTGAGCTCCATTTTCTGGAGAGAAGACGCCCATCCTCTTCATCACAGAACACTAAGCAGTCCAGGAACAGATTTTACTGATGGCAAAATAAAAGATGATGAGTCACAATGCAAGCAACAAATGTGCAAATACTGATGGCGAGTCAGCAAGCTCGCAATGCAGGCTTAAAGTCTGGACCGTAAACTCCTCGGGGCAGGGAAAGTACAGCTGCTCTGGCAGGCAAGGCAGCACTAGCTCTAAGCTAGCTAGTGAAGGCAGCAATAGCGACGACAGGCCCTGGACACATTGTACAATTAGCTGATTAAATGCATGAGAAAACTTAGATGTGCTACATGTGCAAAGTGATTATTGCACCATAAATATGGCTAACCAGCCATAAAAATGTCCAACCAGCCACAAAGATGCTGCTTGAAAAAAAAAAAAAAAAGAACATTTGTGCAGCTGGTTTCTATCAAGCTTTAATTTGAATGTGCGGCTCATCACACAGTGGGGCAGAGTTAAGCTGTGAAGTCACACGTGCTGCATGGACTGTATTAACGATAAATAAATGTGCGCTGTAGTAAGTAGTCCTAAGGGAACCAGAATCATGCAAGTCTCCATCTAGGAAAGAAGAGACCAGGGTGGAATATAAATGCTTCACTGTTACTAAGGCAGACAAGGATCTTTGGGTAGATGTGATTTCTTTTATTAGACCAGCTAAACTGTTGGAAAAATGGTTCTGTGCAAGCTTTGGGGCACAAGCACCCTTCTTCAGGCACAGGGAGAGTCTGCTGGTGTTTCGAGTGCTCTGTTATTACTAAGAATTGCTTCCAGCACAAAACGCAGGCTCCGTGAGGGCGACGGCACACGGCGGAGGCGTTATGCTTTACAGACAGGTAATCCTCCCGCAGAGCATACAGATATTGTTCTTGGTAAAGAAGCAATCTGCAACGTCGCCGGGCGGTAACTCTGGAAGGCCTGGTTTGGACACAGGTACCGACATATTCTTAACTTGAACACAGCACATAAGGACAACAAATGCCATTATTACAAGTTCAAGGTATACCTGGGAAGGGGCAACCTTTATAGGAGAGAAAGCTCCCATGGCCACACGCGACTAGATGTGATGCCACTCATGAACACCGAAGCCTTCTTATGTCCAGGACGTTCACATGACCACTCAGGTCTCAAAGTGAAGACTCGCATTAGGACACCAGGCCTTTATATTCAGCAATACCCCATGGCCGGGGCCACGGGCTAAGATTTTGATGGACCCAGCATAAAGTCCTACACTCGAGGAGTATTTTTCTAGAGTTTTGTTTGTCAAGAGACCCATCTCCCAGCTTGGAGGCTGCAGCGAGAGTCCTGATCCAACATGCAGAACGCCTTCCTCGAGACACCATCTCAAATTCGAAGGCAGCATTTCACCCTGTTCTTCCACACCAGGCACTCTGCTCATTTACCCACTCGGTCTGGCAAACAGCGATGGAGGTCACAGTCTGCCCCACAAAATCAAGTCCATTTTTATTTAGAGCGGGCGCTTGCAACCAGAGAGCCAAGGCTGACGCGTGAACCTGAGTGACGCACATCAGCTCACGCAATGCAGCCGGCTGCAGGTTTCTACTGTTTTCCCTGGAAAATATTGACAGGTAATGGAGATGTTCTTCATCTCGCTCTTTCTAGCCTTCTCTGTTCCACAGCTTGAAAGTTTTGCTCTCTGCCAACAGGAGACACGGCTGCATCTTCTATCTAGGGAGTTCTGCTCAAGATTTCCTCTCAAAATGCTGCAGTCAGGATTACTCATATCCCACAAGCACTGTAAGTATTTAACTATATCAAAAGCTGTATCCACTGCCTGGCGACTGAGACCTTTGGGTTGTTTGAGGCTGTCCTAACCGCTGGAAAATGAACAGTTTCAACAAGTAACTCAGAAAGCCACAACTGAATACCACGCATACCACGAGGTGAAACTCCAGCCAAGATCGCGCTGACCAAGGGGTGGGATGACTAATACGGGTAGATGATTACCTTAGCCCATACAGCAAGCCACCTCAAAGCCCTGCAATTTTTTCCCCCCTTTTCCTACACAAGTGAAGTTATTTCATTTATAAAACCTGCTCTGCCGTTCCAGATCCAAGGCTGGCAGGCTTTCTCCTAAGGGGGGCACACGCACGTACATAAATTTCTTTTAAGGCATCAAGATCAACCTGGTGAAAATTAAATATTAAAATGGTCCACAGATGTTATCCAATTTCACCCACCATTGCTACCGGGGATAAAAAGAATCTATATTCTGTTTGAACTTCCACCGCGAGCTGCATTATGTCAATTATTGATGCTGCGATGAGGAGGGAAGTTATGCGGGGCAAGATTTCATCTCGTGAATCGAGTCTGGTCTTCTGACGGCAGGGCAGCCCCGCTGGGGAGAGCAGGACTGGTAGATCAGATACAGGAGCTAATTGCTCTCTCTCCTTGCTCTTTTAATTACTTTTTAAAATAAATAATGTTATCTTGAAGCTGAGCAAATACAAGGCACCCAGCGACAAACAGCCTGCCCGAAGATTTTCGGTGTGACCTCTGGAACCTCCTTGTCCCCCACATATCCACAGCCGGGCAGCCAAAAAGGGAACTCTCTTCCTCATTACAGGTACATTAGCCCCTAAATCTACCATGCCGGCTCTGGTGGAAACGTGCTGGCTGAAACCAGTGAGGCATGAATTCCCCCTGCCCGGGCTGCAGAGTTTAGATGAACAGCAGCACGTGATCCTCAGGAGAACAAGGGCACACGCCGCTGCGAGCCCACCCAGCAAGATCCAACACATCCTTTACTGCAAGGCTGGGTGGCCAGCCTGGTACAGGGAGCCTGGGGGGGTGACGGGCTGCAGACTGGGGAGGAGACAGCAGCAGATCAGACAGGGAGCAGAAAGCAGAGCAGCAGATTGGGCAGGGGACCAAAGCGTAGGGTTGCCCCCTGAAAGGTAGCACAAGTGCACATGGATTTCCACTGTAAAGAAAACTGGACCGTGCTGCCAGTCCTGCCGGTGTAAAACCATCTCCAAATGATGGTTCTGCTCAGGAGATGACCCATGGGGGATCACAGCCACCCCGCTTCCCCAACAGTCCCCTGGCCCGCGCCCGTGCCAGCTTTCTACTGATTGCTCATACTGATCTTGCCCATCTTCAAACTGCAGGGCTCTGCTCTCTCATTAGCACCGGCGTGTCTATCGTGGCTGTGTCGGCAACATGACAACAGGCACGACAGCATTTGGGATGCACATAGCCGGGACCCGGCTGGCCCGGAGGCCCCTCTACAGATCTCCAAAGAATTAATCACACTCAAGCTGGCCGCTATCGGGGGGAAGAATTCGCGCTGCTAACTGCAGGTTATTATTCATCCCGCCGGGATCGACTGAGCTAGAGATGCACGAACAAAACCTCGCCCCGATGGCTATTTATACAGCGCTGTCTGAATACATTATGGGTGAAGATGCCTTCACTTGATGGAAGCAGCTTTCTGTGTAATTGGAAGCTTCCTCCAAGCTATTTGCGACACTGATGGGAGGATCCCGGCGAGAGTCGGGTGCCGTGGGTACCTCGCATCCACATGGTAAGCAGTAGTAAGAACAGCCCCGGCCGGACAGCGAGCGGTCGGTCTCGTCACAAGCCGCATCACGATTTCTTGTGTATACAAGAAGTTCTGCAGCTGTGCAAGTGCCGCACTGGAAAAATGGCCTCCGACGGCTCTGCCGGACACGTCTGCTTACATGGGCACGGTAGCAGCTCGATTAGGAACAAGAGAGTTGACCAAAGGACTGTATTAATAATGGTAGTGCAGGAGGGATGCTGTAGCCGTGATTCTCAGGGAGATCCCTTTGATTGGGTCCACTCAAGGAGAAGATGATGTCGCTGTGTAGTCCGGCTTCTTTTTTCTTATAAATAAAAAAATATCACCCTAAGAAATCCTTGCCTCCGTATTTATAATGGAACAACGAATGGGCATAGCAAGCTCCATGAATGATGACTGCGTGTAGGAGCGTTACATACACATGCACCCTACACACACACACACACACACACACATGCACGCATGCACACACACGGAAGGAGAAGGCTGAGGGAGGCTGACAGAGGTCTATAACACCAAGACGGGCGCATACAAAGCAAAGGGGGAACCGTTATTCGGCCTGTCCCAGGATTTCAGAGGGCGACTCTGAAATGAGCAGGAGAAAGACTTAAAACTAACATCAAAAAGGATTTTTTTTTAATAAAGTTAACTTGTGGAACTCACTGCCACAAGACAGAGGCAGAGACTATAGCCAAGCTCAAAAAAGGACTGAGAAAATTTGTGGAGGAAGATCCTTCACTAGCTACTACACAGAGCACTCAAGGGATGTGTCCCCTGGCATTTCTAAATCAGTGAGGGAGGGTCTGGCACGGGACAGATCACTTTAGATACAGCCTGTCCATACGCTCACGCTCTAAAGCATCCACTCCTGCCACTATTGGAAACGAGATACAGGCCTGGATGGACTATTGGTTTGACCTCGTCCGGCCCTGCTGATGTCCTTATTAAAGTATTTTTTGTGGTGTGGGAAAGGGATTGTCCTCATGGAGCAACACAAGTCAGTGTGAGCTGTGGCTTAGCTTGCTCCTTGATTCCCCACGAGCACATCTGAAGAGGCTCCTGGAAAACTCCCACACAATTCTTCCAACAGCAAAGTGCAATTAAGGCGTCGAGAGACCTAATTGCAGGTCTCTTCGCTCTGACGGTCCACTACAGACCTAATTGAAGTGATGCATCTCTCCCTTAGCCAAGAGGTGGGAGAGCAGCCGGGACCCCAGGTATATCCTCTGCAGAGCGGAGACGTCTTCAGCAGTGGGTAAAGCTCCCTGCCCCTCGGATGCTGCTATAAGTGGCGCTAACGGGCCGGTTACATTTCAGCCATGCTAATGAGGCTCTAGCTGCACTCTCCTAAGCGCTGCCAGAATGGAAGCCGAACAGCTCATTAGTGCACTAAAGGAGGAGAAAGCCTGCTCACTTCTAAGGGACAGGCTATTGTATGTCTGTGATACTCAAAGCGTCTGCCGACAGGCTCCTGGAGGACTGGGTTTTCCGTGCACCGGCCATTTCAGACTGCAAACCCGTCCCTCGCAGAATGGCTGCAAACAGACTCACCAGAAGGCTCTGCGAGGAAAGCACGCGTAAGCAAGCAGCAGTCTATTCACAGGGATGTTGGAGGAGCAGGATCTTTGCTGCCAACTGCCGCGTTTCCAAGATCCAGGAAGGGGGAGTTCGAGAGACCCTACTTTGAAAAGGCTTCATCCCTCCCATTGAACGGGAGAAGCAGCTATGCCCAAACTGCTCCAGAGAAAAACGGCTTTAGAGTCTGCGGCCAGGCCAGACCGCAAGAGCCTGGAGATGAGAGTTAATCTGAAGGCAGCCCAAAACTCAAGGCTGGGATTAGCTCTGACAATACAAATGCTGGAGAGGATGTCTTTAGAGCCACTGGATGTTTTACACCTGATGCCTGCTTCCACTGGCAGAAGGATGCACTTCACTGACTCAGTGGAAAGAAAAAGAGCAAGTCATATCTTGGCAGTGGCCCAGAGGAGGTGTAGGCAAAGCAGAAAAAGCCGCACTTCGAACCTCTGGCCTGCTGTCAGCAACCTGAACTGCCGCACGGCTCAGCATTCCCGTTCATCCGCCAACAGCTGGAGTAAAGCAGGTATGAAGAGAAAAGCCTGTGCAGCACAGCACGGAGGAACTCAAAACTACCTGGGAAACAGTCAACTATTTCCTCTCTGCTGCAACACTCACCTGCTCGCCGAGTTTCATATGTATTTTACTTTTTTTAAAAGCCGAAGCTTTTTAAGCAACGTTGTCGAGTGCTCCGTGCGTGAAAAGACTGAGAACGCTGGAAACCTCTGACTGCCGTGATGCCCGGTACTTCTCCCCAAGGCCGGTAGTGAATGTCATTAAGTACTTTCCCCCCTAAAAATACATAATAAACCCCTGCTTGGAGCCAAAGCAGCCCAGATGGTGGTCGAGTATGAATCAACACAGCAACACATGGTTGGAAAGGCGATAGCCACACTCTGTGGACAACCAACTTCCCATACGCAGGCCAACAAAGAGCTGTCATTTTTGGTCACTACTGAAACTGGGTTGGGACCCAGAGGTGAAAGGCTCCCAGGCCCCTTTTGCCGTTTCCACGCAGGCTTTGTTCTCTGAGAACAAAAATCTATTGGCTGCTGCCCCCACTTTTAACTAATTCAGTGAAAAAAATTCACATGCACACACACAGATATACATACATATGCACGCACACATACGTATACACATGCTTCCAGAGTCTTAGCAAGGCACTGAGAGGGGAGTCGATAGCAGCCTTCAACTCCCTGGAGGGTGGTTCAAAAGAGGATGGAGCGGGACTGTTCTCAGTGGGGGCAGACGACAGAAGGAGCAATGGGCTCAAGCTGCAGCAAGGGAAGTTGAGGTTGGATATTAGGAAAAACTTTTTCACGAGGAGGGTGGTGAAGCACTGGAACAAGTTACCCAGAGAGGTGGTAGAGTCTCCATCCTTGGAGATGTTGAAGACCCTGCTAGACAAAGCCTTGGCTGGGATGATGTGGTTGGGGCTGGTCCTGCTCGGAGCAGGGGGGTGGACTAGATGCGACCTCCTGAGGTCCCTTCCCACCCTCATTTTCTACGATCCGATGATTAAAGGCCCTTATAGTCAAGTTTGAGAACAGAGAAGCATCTCCTGAGCAAGCTCTGAGGATCAGGAGATAGACTGGACAGCTAAATCCATGCTCTTTGTACATGCCCCCGAGCACGGTGCAGACACGTGTTTCGCTTTATAACCCTAAGGCTTCTCTTACAAGCCTCTGCGACAAGCTGAGTGTATGAGAGGCAATGAAAAAAGTCTGGGAATCTGGCTTCATATTCTGACGGCCAAGAAATCTCAATGCTATTTATCTCAGCACTTCCTGAGACGCACATTATCTGGCTACCGGTGCTTGACTGACAGTGGAGAGCAGCTCAGTCCATTCAGCCAATGTGTTAAATGATTAGCAGATGACTGGCAAACGAGGTGGCTCTGACTCCAGCAGGCATCCCCCTTTTATCTCGAGCCAACTTCAGACCGCTGTCCAGGAAACTACAAATCCCCTAACTCTTCCAAAATAGACTTCTAGTGTCATTCATGCAAGGCACACCCGTAAACAGGCATCTGACAGGCAGAAGAGGGCCAAACAGACAAGAATTAAACCCATTTATACTCGGATACATCAGTGAGGTTGCTGCATAAAACCCAGCCTCACTGAACCCAAGGAACAAAACATTTTTGAAGTGATTTAGTAAAATCAGTGCAAATCCTTAAACTGAAACAAGATCCACAGACAAGTTTCCATTGGCTGAACTAAGTACACGCAGGAAATGCAATATCTGGGCAAATAAAGTCTTAGCCAAGCTATAAAGGTTTGGCACCATGGCTAAATTTGACTGAGGAGTGAGAGAGAGATCATAGCCCCTCGCTGACATATCTACGGGGCCAAACTTACAACCAAACACATCTGGAAGGATTCAAAATGCTGCACAGTAATCCACAGATAGCAATCCATAATTGCAGACTTCAAAACCAGATCTAAAGTTAGGGAAATAACTGACACTGTAGGTAGGGTAGGAACTACTTTCCTTCAGTCTACCTTAACTGGCTCAGGATAACTTTCCTGGCCTTCTTGCCGACAGCCAAGTAAATGATAAGAATTTGGTTCTTGATTTTTACTGACAGAAGCAATTGAATTCCAATGGCAAAGGAAACGGTAGCTACTGATTATATGAAGTGAGCATTCATACTGGCATTAGGAGGGGAGGGCCGGTACCAAAGTAACATTGGAGAAGCATCTATGTACCTCTGTAGCTGGCAGATCCGTTTCTCTTTCCTTTTTAGTGACAGCAAGGATTTTAGTCATGAATGTATGCCATCAGAACCATCTTTACTGTGAATCTGCAACAAAGGGAGCATGTATGCTGGCTTCAATTTACTGAGCAGTAAACCACTATGTAGTAACGGGAATAGTTCGGCGTCTCCACGTGCAGGCGTTAAAGCACGTTAACGCAGCGTGAGGACTGACTTGGGACTAAAGTTAGTGCATCTGCACTAACAGAAACTGCCTTGTGAACAACCAGATAAGCCTCAAGCAGGCAGAAGCGTCCGCTCTTAGGATCTACACGTGCGTCTTCGTGCGCATTACTGAACTGTAAGTAACTGGATGTACATTTGATACCTGCATGATACAGGTATCACATTTATGCTGAAGTCAGCGTAAGTCGCCATATTTACTGCGCAGTATGGGTGTGCACACGTGGACATGTGCCTGTACTGTGCAGTCATCTTCGTTACACGTCCAGGAAGGCTTAAGGGTTTGTAGATTGGGACTCTGCATCAGTCTGCTTAGCTGGAACCTGAAATAAGATATGCTCCTCTTCCTGCCGTCGCCGTTCACATTTTTATTTTGAATGGTCATAACCACAACCAGCGTCACCATCATCAGGTGTCGTTGGTGTTTCAGCATCTTGCTGGGCGTGGAACAGAGCAACTCCCTCCATGCCTTACTATCTGGTTGTTTCTGATCTGTGGCTTGTTTTCTACTTACCACGAGCCTTTCTGGCTAGGGCGGGATATACTACTACTACTATACCAGACAGAAGAGGCTTCTGCTGGCTTAGCTACCGGCGTTCAGAGGGGTGGGACAGCTATGCCAGCACAGAAACGTGTCCGCTAGGGGGCTCCAGGGCCACAGCTATAGCGGCAGCAGCTCTGTAAGGTAGAGAAGCCTGAACTACATCGAATGACCTATTTGCTGGGAAAAGATCAAGCGAGTCCGGCTGCGTGACACGAGAGGTGACCGGGTGGGGGAGCAGAAGGAGCTGAGCTGTTGCAGGGAAAGGGAAGAGGAGGCTGGGCAAAACAGAGCGCCTGTTCGCACGAGAGGAAAGCAGGAGGTGGTGGTAGCGGGCATGGCGGTGTAACTCAACTGCCAGAGGGAAAAAAGATGGGCTGATCGGTATGAGCCGCACCAGGCGGGGGAACTCCCCTGCACACCTCATATAAAGCCAGACAGGAAAGGGCTGTGGCACAACTCCGGGTTACCTGATAAGCCTAAAGCAGGCAGCAGCTTCCACTGGTGCGGCAGCCCCTCCTGCCCTCCCAGAAACACAGGCAACCGAGGCAGGCGGATCTCTCCGGCGCACCTCTGTTTCTGGGAGGAGCACGGGGCGCTGGATCGGGAAGGGCTGGCGCAGGCGACCTGGTGAGGGTCTTTCCAACCCTGTGATCCTAAGTGCGGATGCTCCTGCCCGCTTGAGGCTTGCCTGGTTGTTCACAAGGCAGTTTCGCCTGGGTGAGAACCGCTTAGCTCAGCTTTGGCAGCACAGAAGCGACTCCCGACTGTGCCACCAAATTAAAACAGTTAAGAAGGTGCGCCGAACCGGAATAGAGACTCCCAGAGGTGTCTATACAAACCTCTCAGACGCTACGTCCCAGGGCAAGGACGGCCTTTCTGCACATCTGTACGCTGCCAAGCACAACACAGCCTTAATTTCTGACTGGAGCCTCCTACGCCCTGCCGGGACTCCAATAAATATTGCCATGAAGAGCTCAATCATGGGCAACTGAAGTGACTGATCGCTTGTCTGCAAATGGGTTCCTCCCCCCTCCCCATCTAATTTCTTCCTTCTTTTACGGTATTAAAAAAACCATCAAAGATGTGAATAAATTAAAATATTCTGTCAAAGTCAGTATCACGGCGAGGCAAATTAACAGGCTCAGACAACAGAGAGAAGTTGAGCCTCAGGACGGATTTAAAGGAGAATGAGCAAGCGGCAACGAGGCAGGGAGAGAGAAGTGAACAGCAACAACACACGCATCCTGGTGCGCTACAAGGACACAACAGGCCTCCAACGGGAGGATCCCTGATCCGCTGGGAGCTGGGCCAGGCAAAGGAGCTCTTAAGTGAAAGAAGCTGCCTTTGGAGATGGTCATCCTTCTCCTGCCTCCAGAGTCTCTGCTGCTGCCTGAGTGATGCCAGCCAACCTAGACGGCATCATATTCCCGGGCAGATACAGGACTTTGAAAACAGGGGTAGAGATGGCAGCTTACCATCATGTATAACACGACACGGTCTTCTCCAGATTTCTACTGAAGCATGCACCCATTTCCTAGATTATACATATAGTTTAAAAAAACCGCAACAAACCAAGCAAAAAAATAGTCAAATATTGCTTCATTAGTCCCCGAGTCATTATAGTTAAATGTACATCTTTTATTTGGATTCATAAAACAAAAATCTTGCCTTCTTGAGCATCTAGGCAGTGCCTCTGATAACTAAGGTGTAGAAATGACTGCCAGTGAAGTAATATTACTCCACCTAAGTTAAGGCTTTGATCTAGAGCTCAAAACAGTCTGCAGAGCTTTGAAACAGAAAAGAGGCATTCCCAGGAAGGGCAGACAGACAGCAACATGGCAGAAGAAAGGTTAGTTTGAATGGTGGAATATCAAGACCATTAAAAAGGAGAGGAGGCCGTTAACACCCGTGGAGTGGAGAGATTAGCAGGAATCGGGAGATGATAATGAGCTATGCAGCCAATTGACTCTTAGCAGTGCTCGAAGAGAAGTGTGGCTGTCCCTCTCAAGATGTTGGTTTTAAAGTTTGGGTGAAGCAGGAATCAAAGGGGGTGCGACTGCACCTAGATCCTGCGGTGAACATACTGTCCTCGTTAAGAGTCGTCAGGGAGCAAGGATGAAAGGCGCGTAAGCAAATGATCAGCCTGAGAGAAAGTGGCCAATCAAGGTACCAAGAGCCACAGGCTCAAAGATGTGCGCAAGCAGATGGCAACCCTTCAAGCTAAATGGACCCGTCCGTGACACTGGTCAGAAAAAGCTTCACCAGCTGAACTGCGCCAGCAATCTCAACGCCCGCGGGTCGCTGGAACCCTATTCCCACTGGGAAAACCGGCAGATGGGGACTGAGAAGTAAGCGTTGGTAGCAAACAGCTCCTTTCTGGAGAGGGTGGTGTGAGGACAAGTCTCCAACATCGTGTCTGGAGCTACCGATAAATCTCCCCTACTGGGGAACAAAAGGTAAAAGCAGAATACCTCAGACCGGCTTGTATCTCTGCGTCGTCACCCACCGCTCGTTAGAGCATTCCCCTCAACAGATAAGGACCACCCTAAGGTGAGGCTGAGCCTTAGGTCACACCAACGCACTACACCAAACCCATCAGCTCTCTTCTAGCTATCCTGTATCTGGCCTTGCAAAAGGGAGAGGAGAGGACTGCAAAGTCTGCACTTCCTTGCACCGGGCACTCTCTTGCGCAGGAGAATTAGATCACAAAGGGAAAGTGTCCTGAAGAACGATGAGCTCCCCTCTGACGAGCACATAGATGGGAGTTTAATTAAGACAGAATCAACAGATCATACTTAGAGAGAGAGACAACTACGAGTGCAGCCCTGAGAGGTTAAAAGGGCCCCATCATTTTTCCACTTGGCAAAAAGATTTAAAAATTGCAAATATTAACAGCAACCCCTGACAGCTCCACATTACCCCTGGAGCGAACGGCGGGGTGAGGCCGTCTGTCTGCACTTACCCATACTGAGTCATTACTGATTGCACCTGGATTACAGGGAACAAAGCCAGGCATAAAGAGCCGGCAATCCACACCCTGACTGTGGCAGACCAGTAACACGTTAGCTTAAGCCTGTAATCATGAGCCCAGCTATTAATGCACAAGAATTTGCACGGCCAGAGACAGAGCAATCCAGCCTCCGATCCAGCAAGGCTATGGAAAGTACTGAGCTAATACCATAAGGGGAAAGAAGGATTAAAAACACAGTGCCAGTATCGCATGCAAAACACTCTCAAACCAGGCTCCGGTACACCTGGCAGGTCCGGCTGTGGCATTTGCGAATTCTGCATGCGCTACAGGACAGGATTAAGCCCACTACCGATTTCCAGGAAAGGCAGGAAGAAAACTGGCTGAAAGAGGAGGGAGGGGAAAAGACCATCTCCTTCATGCTTTCCTCTTTCATCTCCGAGATGTGGGGAGGGATAAAGGGGACCCTTCCCACATTTCTTCCCAGGAGTCAAGCAGGCAAATTCCAGGTCGATCAGGTTTTCCTAGCTGGCGACTAAGAGCCACGCAGTGCTTGAGGCCAACCTCGTGAGGACACTATCGAACAGCAGGGTGCTGGGTTCAAGTCTCCTCGTGACCTTGCTGGCAACAGGGTGGTGCTTTTGCACCACCCCTAGTCTCTGGCTAGCAGATGGAGTTCGGTGGCTGGCAGGTGGCCGATAAAACTCTGAAGCCCGACACGTCCCACCTTTGGCTCAGGACACTGAGAGAGAGGCATCTGCCGAACAGTAAGCAGCGTGCAACGTTTTGCTGCTGTGAGATCCTAGGTTGTGTGATAATGAGGGGGCCTAGACCCAGACCCAGATCTACCCTGGCACCGGCGCATACAGCCTTGCTCTAACAGAGAAGAACATTATCTCCTCATTTCCTAATCTCCTGAAACACAATGAACTGGCAATTACTTATTCAAATTAAAGGGTAGGAAACTGCACATTAAACAGGTATTAAAAGTTCGCAACCTAAACACCGTATTGCAAGCTTAAATTAACGATCGTGCTATCAAAGAATATCAAAGCAATAGATGCAATAAAAAAGAGTCATCACCCTCTGATTTAAAGAAGAGAGGGCATTAGACTCCATATCCCAGACCCATATGGGACTTAAACCCAGAGGGTCCTGGCTAGAGGTCTTGCCCATCTGCTCAGGGTCAGACTGACACCATACTTGGGGTCAGGAAGGAATTTTACCCCAAGGTCAGATTGGTACAGATGGGGATGGGGGGGCGTGGATCTGCCTTGCTCCATAGCAGGTGGCACAGCCCCTGCCTGGGATCTTCCAGGGTATATTAACAACCTTTACAGCAGCAGGATGCCAGCCACCATGGACCCCCTGCATTACCTGGGGCAGGTCTGGATGTTATCTCTTGGGTCTGGGGTCAAGGCTGACTCTGCAGTTTTGCTAAGAGATCAGATGGTGGATTTGTCTGGGCTGGTTTGGACAGGACTGAGCCTGTCTCAGGCAGGGGCTGGACTGGATGCAAACCCTGGAGGTCCCTTCCAGCTCCACTTCTCTATGATCCCCGTCAAGCTCCTGATAAGCCCCCACCCCCTCCTTCCCCCTCCATCCAGTCCAGCACCACACCCTTCCAGAGAGTCCCGCACAGGTCCATCTTCTTGCAGCTGAAGTGCTCGACCCTAATTCACAGAGCTCCCAGCTGGAGGGCAAGAGAGAACTGGATCCAGTTTCCCCAAACATCATCTTTAAGATGGGAATAAAGCAGCTGAGTTAGAGACTTTACCAGGTGCTCATTCTGTGGGCAAACCACAACCTGACTCAACAGGTTAAACAAAGAAAGCTAAAGGACAGGACTTCAGCTTTCCTGTTTGTATAACAGGAGCGGCATACAAACATTTTCATAGGCCTCTTTCCTCAAGGCCAACGTGCTCCTGAGTTGCCTAGCTAACACGGCTGTCTTTGCACCTAGATCCCAGCAAACCGTTAACAGCCGACACATGTGTCAAGAGAAATTCTTACCTGTTGCTTCAATGTACTCGATACATCTCTCGATAAAGATGGGAATGGGTTTTTCTGGAGTCACTACGCTGGTCAAAGGCACCCCAAAATAGAGACTTTCCCACGTGGGCTTTGTGATGGACGGCCGAGGCTTGGGCTTTGGTTTCTGCGGGAAGAAAGTGCAGGAGAGTTGAGAAAAACACCAGAATACACTCCAGGCTACGAACACAACACTAGCAAAGTCAGAAGCTGAACAAAACCAGAGCCAGAAAGACAGGCAAAAGGGGACAAATGTTTGGGCTGCACGTTCACAGGAGTTTTGGAAAGCCACGCGGTCCGCGAGTCCGATTTCGCCGCCCAACATCTCACATAGTCAATCAAGCCCGTGCAAAATGAGGGCGGACGACCACGGAGGGACGGGGCCCTGGACAACCTCACCCTAAAGCTGGAAGAGCGCTCAGAGGTGAATGTGAAGTGTTCACGCCTGCCCTCCTCCGGAAGCACGGCTCCTGGGTTTCAAACCTGCTGCTACAGATGGCACCGGCGATGCGATTCACGGGAGCCTACGTCCCAGATTACACGGCGACAGGGGAGGCATTTTGATGGACAACACTTCCCACTGCAGCCGCTTCATCTCTGTTGTCCCGCTACCCCAGGCGTTTATCTACTCACGCTTTTTCTTTGGGGAGGATTAACAAGACCTGGATTTAGATGTCAGGGAAGGTTCTGGTTGGGGTCAGGGGGAAGGGGAACAGGGGAGGAAGCTCCCCGTTTTGGGGGGGTTTTGATCACTGCAGCAATGTGACCATTTGCTCTCTTTAAGGCGCACAGACCTGAAGAATAAAAGCGAATTTGCCAAGATCGTCTCAACAATATCAAATGAGATCTTAAAGGAAGCATTAACATTCACACCTGATGAGGTCCCGGGTGCGGGACCTGGGGGACAATACGAACATTGTGTATCGGACCATTTCAATCAGGGGTGACTCCATTTCAATTTAGCTTCCAGCACGATAAAAATAAGCTCCCAAAGCAGGTGTCCGGGTTTATTTTCAGCTCTGGCGAGTTGATTATTCTCCAGCTTCTGCCCAATGTCACCGCGCTGTAACTCCAGCAGCCTAATGACCGTACGCAGCGGCATGACCGAATCTCCCTGGAGGGAGCTCCCATCCAGATGCGGGGGCACGTGACCCCAGGAACCCCCCCCTCATTGTTTATACCCGCTCCCAGCTGGAAGAGATCACTTCCTGTTTAGTCTGTGTTTCTATTAAAACTTCCTCCTCTGCAGCACGGCTGATAGGCAAGGTCGCGGCAGAACAATACTGAGCTGGTGCTAAGGATGGGCCGGCGTTTATTTTTGTGCACCTTTTGTTCGCGCCAGTAAAAGCAGCGAAGGGCAGATTTAGAAGAGTCGGGAGATAAATTTAGTAGCAGCAGCCATGTGCCCACCTACAACTAACCCCCGGGGGCAACTGTAAACTCGCTGGCATGTAAGCAGCTGCGTGTACCCCTGTGCCGGGCTCATCTACTGCAGGTGAGAAACCAGAGCCGTGCTTCCTCCCCCAAATCCACACAGCCTGCAGGTCTCGATCCTCTCTCTCATTAGCTGCAGGCAAGCGCTAAGTATTTTAGCATGCACCTCTCAGCCACTGGCGTGCTTGCTCCATGCCAGAGTTCGAGGTGAAACACTGCAATGCTAACAGGCAGAGAAGCTCCCCACCGGCAGATGTTGTTCCAGGATCAGGTATTAAAAAAATCCTTGGTGCCTACACCCCTTGTAGAAATCATAGAGAAGCTGGGCTGGAAGGGACTTGCATAGCTCCTCTAGTCCAACCCCCTGCCTGAGGCATGATCATCCCTATCCAAACCATCGCAGACAAATGCACAATTATTTGGAGTCGAGAAGGAATTTTACCCCATGGTCAGGTTGGTAAAGATGGGGGGGGGGAAGGGGTTTGCCTTCCTCTGTAGCAGGGGGCATGGTCCTCTATGTGGGGTCTCTCAAGTGTATACTAACAACTAATAGCAGCAGGACCTTGCCTGCCGCCGTGCCCCTGCTTTCCCTGTGGCAGGCTCGCGTGTGACGTCTTGTATCGTGTCAGGGTTGACAATGAACTTGCAAAGAGTTTAGCGCACTTAGGACGGAGCAATCCCCTGCACCGGTGCAGGCTGGGGTGACGGGCTGGGCAGCAGCTCTGCAGAAAAGGACCAGGGGACAGCGGCAAAGAGGCTGAACAGGAGTCGGCAGTGTGCCCTTGGTGCCAAGAAGGCTACCAGCATCCTGGGCTGCATTGGGAGGAGCACTGCCAGACGATCCAGGGCAGCGATTCTTCCCTCTATTCAGCCCTGGGGAGGCCACATCTGGAGTCCTGTGTCCAGTCGAAGCTGCTAGCGTGACAGCACCCTCCCTGAGCTCCCAGCTGTATCAAAATTCAATGCAAACTTTACAACATAAAACTGGCAACAGGACAAAAGGCCTTTCCTCCCCCAAACAGCTTAACGAAGTGCAGTACATTACAGCGGGACATGGTTACATAGAGGAAAACATGGGCCTTTTTTGGCTCGGCAGAGCTTCGCAACCAGCGTTTTGGAAAAAAGATCCAACACTGGCATGACAGAAAGCTGCAATTGGGACGACTCCAATCACTAGAAAGCTTTCACGCCGTATATCATTTTAATGATCTGTAGCACAGCGGGGCGACGGCGGAGCACAAATCCGAAAGCCGTGAATCTCTCTCTGCCGTCCTCAGAAGCAGCGGTGGGTGAAGCGTGCGAAGGGAACGAGGCGCTGCTGAGACGTGTTTATGGGAAGCAGAGGGACCGACAAGCTCTGACCACCGAGCACGTTAGCAGCCTGCTAACAGGGAGTATCGTGGAGAGGGGATGGGACGCCTGGTGCCCTGCTCCTAATGCCCCTCGCCGCCTGGGACTGAGGGAGGGTGCAAGGAAGGAA
>NW_005842578.1:382538-395184 GCF_000455745.1 Alligator sinensis
GGGGGGGGGGGCTGGGGCACATGACTGATGAGGAGAGGCCGAGGGAAATGGACTTATTTAGTCTACAGAAAAGATTTAATAGCAGGATCCAAAGAGGCTGGAGCTGGACTGTCCTCAGTGGGGGCAGGTGACAGACCAAGGAGCAATGGGCTCAGGCTTCAGCAAGGCAAGCTGAGGTTGGATATTAAAAGAAACTCTCCCTAGGAGGGTGGTGAAGCACTGGAAAGGGTTTCCACCACCAGAAAGGTGGTGGAAGCTCCATCCTTGGAGGCTCAACAAAGCCCGGGCTGGGATGATGTAGTTGGGGCTGGTCCTGCTTTGAGCAGGGGTTGGACTGGATGTGACCTCCTGAAGTCCTTTCCAACCCTCATTTTCTATGATAAATTTGAGGATGCAACACATGCAAAAAGCCACCCCAGAATCCTTCCAGAGCATCGGGCAACAAAAGGGTTACTGTGCCGCTCGCTGCTGGAAATGTCACCCTTCACTGCTGCTTGCCAGATGTCTAATGTACAGTCCCCTGCCCTTAGCCAGGCATGTGTCACTCATTAGGGATCCATTAAAAATGTTACACAGCAGCAGCAGGCACTCAGCGCGAAGAAAGCAACACCATTCCAACATCCATCTTCATTTACCGCAGCTAATTCACAGCTCGCGAGCCAGACGCCGGCTACGTTGAGAAAGCCCGGCTCCAAATCGGGGGGTTACAGAAAAAGCACAAATTGCCCACACAATACACCTGCCTGCTGCACGCCTCCCGGGCTCAGGCAGAATCAAATCATTTGGTGTTTTAATGGGCAGGGACACTTCATCGCTCGCCTGCTTCCAGCTCCCACAAAAAACCCAGCGGGTGCCCAGGATTGGTGTCAGCATCGAGAACCTCGCCACAAATGCAGCCGGGAGACAAAGAGCTGAGAGCAGGGATAGTCGGGCATTTATACCTGCGTTGCTATGCAGGAGACGTGTCGAAATCTGCCTCGGGTCTCCCAGAGAGATGTGGGGACAAGGACACAGAAGAGACAAGGATTGCAGGACAGCTAATGAAGCAGCGCAGTCTGCAATGGTCTCCCCTTCCCTACACAGAGGCCCCGGCCACTGCTGCAATAGGTAACGAGGGTGAGAGATGGTAGGGAGTAGAAAGGACGAGGAACTAATATCCATAAACCTCCAAGGTTTCTGTTTTATATTCCGAGGAATGAATTGATTAGAGCAGGCTGCTGCTATGCATTTCCCACGCGGACTTAAAGGCAGAGCTGTGCGTATTTGAAAAAAATTAATCATCTGGAAAACGATGAGATAATATTTAGCCATTTCAGAGGTGTCAGGAGGATTAAATGTCTGTGCAGACTGAAGACAAGTCCTATGCCAGTGGTTTTCAACCTGTGGTCTGCGGATCCCTGGGGGTCTGCAGACTATGTCTACGGGGTCTGCAAAAGATGACTGCGATCAATCAAGGTGTGTGAATACCCACACGTACAATCAAAGGGGTCCGCATCTCCATTCAAAATTTCTTCAGGGTTTCAAAGAGGGTTGAAAACTGCTGCCCCAGACCTTAAATGCTAAGCACTGCGGCTTGGGCAACAGCACGGGAGACAACCGATATATCAGGGGTGGGCCGGATGCGGCCTGCCAGGTCATTCTAGCCGACACGCAGGGCCCCTAAAAATTTATAAAATTAATATTGATCTGCCCCTGGCTGCCCATCATCCGGTCCTCGATGGCTTGCCAAAACTCAGTAATCGGCCCTCCGCCCAAAATAATTGCCTGCCCCCGCGATACACCTAAACGTGAGACGGGCAGCGTTCGCTAGGTGAAACACTGTGAAAACCAGAACTGTTTGGCCTCTGTGTTGTGAAACAGCCTATGGAGAGGCCGGACCTTAGCAAAAACTATGGGGCAAGGGCAGATCCAGAATACAGGGAAGGACTTTATGGGACACACCAATGCTCTGCCGGCCGGCACAGGAAGAGGATCTAACTCAGTTGAGAGGAGGGAGGAAAGCTGAGGATTTCCTCTGCGACCAAGAAAGGAAGGTCTAGGTCCCGAACGCGGCCTCCAAAGACCTTTGCGTATTTTGTCAATGCCAGGCAAGACTTCACGCCATCCACTTCGGTCCCGAGTTGGGACATGCACTATTTCATTCCTGGAGAAGATATGGGGTGAAATGGGGACTGGAAGGTGGGGAAACCACGGCAGTTGTGCAGGCAGCGTTTGGCAAAGCGGTCACAGACCGTTGTAGAATCCCGTTTTTCCGGGCAAAACTTAAGCAACCGATGCTGGACTCTGGTTACCAGAAGCTGTGGCTTGCACCAGAATAAAAACGGCTACTAAGAACCACTCGTGTCTGCACACCAGCTAGAAAGCGGAAGGGGGAGAGAGGGAGAGAAAGCAGGACTTTGCTTCCAAAAAAAGCAGCCCTTTTTCATTCTGATCTTTCAAGAAGTGACTGTAATGGCAGTGGAAAGTGCTGGACTGGGAATGCTGGAGGGCGACGTCCTCTTCTCCCAAAACAAGCTCAATGCAGACAACGGCAAGGCAGGTTTCTTCCCGGGAACGTCAACCTCAATTTAGAGAAACTCCTTTCAGCATTCAGAGAGACAGCTTAGCCTCTCCAGCCCGTTCAATCCTTGGCTTCTAATGAGGCTGCTAACACTGGGGTCAATTAGTGACAAAAGTGAGGATAATCTGAGAGATGCAGACATGTCCTCCTGCTTCGGACTGGACCAGGGTGAGGGTCCCATCAGGATACTCTAACTTTTCAAACTATCAGCCCGCAGCCCCTTCAAACGAGTGAGAATCATACGTTAAAACGTACAGTGTTAAAGCTGTGTTGCACTGGAAGCCAGGATTAAATTAAGTCATCTCTTTTTCCAACTGTGATCGGACCAAGTGCTGAATCAGCTCCAGAAAACCTGCAGACTATGGAAGATGCTAAGAAATGAAAGATTTATCATGGAAATCAAAGTGACTGAGAAGCGAGGAGAAGCCAGTGCCGGATCCATTTTTCTGACAGCTCGCCTGCTGAAGGTGCAGGCACCGTGTGCTTGAAGCAATGTTCTTACTGCATGGAAAAATATGAGGCAGGCTGTGCCCAAAGCTACGGTGACCCAGTCAGGAAGATGAAGGGAAGAGAAATGATAGGATGTCTCGCAGTGCCTGGGTGTCACACGTCCCACAGACCTGCAGGGGTTTTCCCTGCCTAAGAGAACAGGAATAACACCGAGGGGAGCAGGGAAGGTTTAAAAAGGTGTTGGCGCAACACTGCAGGGAGTTCAAACCACACGAAGGACAGAGCCCATTCAAATGCCAAGCCCACTGCTCTCTCAGCCTAACAGGTGCCGAGGGCTTCCAAACACACCCCCACCGCTCCGGATATGAAACCTGGGGGCACTTCGCTCTCTTGTTCGGTTTCAGGCTTTGAAAGAATCCCCAGGTGAGGGCTGGAAGGGATCTGGGGAGTCGCATCTAGTCCAAGCAGGACCAGCCCCAACTACATCATCCCAGCCGAGGCTTTGTCTAGCAAGGTCTTAAACACCTCCAAGGATGGAGACTGCACCACTGCTCTGGGGAGCCTGTTCCAGCACTTCACCACCCTCCTCATGAGAGAGTTTTTCCTAATATCCAACCTCAACTTCCCTTGCTGCAGCTTGAGCCCATTGCTCCTTGTCCTGCCATCTGCCCCCACTGAGACCAGCCCCGCTCCGTCCTCTTTGCAGCCCCCCTGCAGGGAGTTGACGGCTGCTATCAAATCCCCCTCTCAGTCTTCTCTTCTCCAGACTATAAAAGCCCAGCTCCCGCAGCCTCTCCTCACCACCCATGTGCCCCAGCCCCTGAACCATTTTCAAAAAAAGTTAACCAAAGGTTGAATTTTAAACCTGAAGGAGAAAATTTATCTGCAAAATCTGTCCAGTGACAAGCTCCACTATCTGAAAAGTCACCGAGAAGATCAGAGGGAGCCGAGTCCCCTTGCGAGCAGGCTGGCTCTGGGAAGATGGTGGTCACCATGTTTTAACTGGAGTCTTCCTATTTTCAATTTACCGGATTCCAGCACCACTCTGGGAATATCTAATGGATTTTGCAACATCCCTGAAAGATCTTGATTCGATTAGAAATGGCAAGCGGTAGCTTCATTTTACATCTACGCACAGTCAAGGTTGTTAAGTGTTACTGTATTATTTAAAGCCAGGAAACCAAAATTGCTGAGCAGCTAAGAGATGGCTCTGCTGGAGAGCTGTCATAGCCACAATGGTCCAGGGATCGTGCGAGAAGCAAGGATTTCTTAGGGTGAGATTTCTTATTGGACCAACTGCATAGTTAGGGTAGAGTTGGCCAAACATTCAAGTGCAAGAGGTTCTTCATCAGGTCACTGCTGACCTTTCGTAAGCCGTGTGCTGGGTCAGACCGTGGGTCCATCTTGCCCAGTCTCCCGTGTCGGAGAGTGGATGCTGCAAGGCAGGCTGCATGCCCAGGGGGTTTCTCTCTCGCAGCCTCCAGCACTGACGGTCCAGGAAGTTCCTCTCAACGGCTCCTGATGCCCCTTTCCTCCAAGAATGTCTCCAGTCCCTTTTTGGGTCTGGCTAAACTCTCCGCTTCCCTCACATCTGGTGGCCACAAGCTCCCCCCTTTCATCCCACGCGGCGTGGAGAAGAACGTCCTTGCGTTACTTTTAAACCTACTCCCTACTCGCTTCATTTTGTGACCCCTCGTTCTTGTCTGGTGAGAGAGAGGAAACGGTAAATCTCTGTGGACTTTCTCATCACCATTTTGAATGCAAGACCTTCACCGGTGACCTGATGAAAATGTCTTGCATTCAAAAGCCCGTCCAACTTTATCCCAGCCGTGCAGGTGGTTCAGGGAGAGAGACCACCCTAAGAAATCCTTGCTTCTAGCTAAGTGATGTCATGCAAGGGAGGCAGTGCGGGGCAATGGGTACAGCAATGGACTGGGACTCAGAAAACCTGGGCCGGCAGGGCCCTCAGGAGTTCACAGGTCCAACCTCGGGCTCAAGGCAGAATGAGTCCTGTGAAACATCCCAGACCCTCCAGAGATCCTAGGAAGAGGATCCTGCCCCCCGACAGAGAAAGGCAACCCCTAAGGCCCTCTAGTCGGGAACCTCTGTGGTTCTGGAGTCCCGGTAGACTATTTCCAGCCCTACGACGGGCATGTGGGGTGCCCCTGGACAAGTAACAGCACCTCCATCCATCAGCTTTCCCATCTATGAAAGAGCATTAACTGCCGAGTTGGCAAAGCTCCTTGAGAGTGTACGGAAAGCACTAGATAAAAGCAAGGCATCCAATCACTTGGGCCCAAGGAGGTTCATTTATCCTCCCGCTGAGAGGAAAATACATTTACCTAACTGCATAAGTGATGGACCAGAGCCTCTCCGTTCCTTCACCAGCCCTTTGTACCAATGCAGAGGGGACGCAAAGGCCCTGTTCAGACGGAGCTGCATTTTACATCCGCTGCAAAAGAGAAATGCAGAGCGAAGGCAATGGAAAAGGCAGAGTGCCATCGATAGCAGAGTCGAGAGAAAGCTGCCTTCGGTGGATAACAAAACCTGGTATCTAGAGCTTTGTCCTCACACAGCTGAGGACTGAGACTACTCCTTTGCCCCACCGGATGCAGCTGAAACGATATAATCTTACACCAAGCCATGTTGGTTACTCAAGACAGGGGCGTCAAACTCTCCTGGGGCCCCAGGCCGGATCTGGACTGAAGGGCTCCTCACGGGCTGAGCTCAGTCACCTTGGCTGCGCCACGGCAGGGACAACGGCAGCTCCAGTAGTGGCGAGGGGTCTGGAGGTAGCAAGGGGTCCGAGGTGGCAGCACTGCGTTCAGGGGGCATCCAATAGTGGAGCTGCCCGGGCTGGATCCAGCCCACAGGCCGTACGTTTAACACCCGCTGAAAGGTCGGTACCTTTACGGCAGTATAACTGCACCTAGGCTGTGCTACCAGGGTGTCTTACTTGGAAGGGCTTAAAGGAACCCTATTAAAAGCGATTGCTCAAGTATCCAAAACATAGGCACGAGAGAAAAACCCCGATTTATTAAACAAACTTCTGCAGCGGAAACACTGACCCATTAGCTCCCAGATTCGCAGGAAATAAAAATGTAAAACCTATTGCATTCAGCTGCTGTTTAGCATTTCGGTATAAAACACCGAGGAGCAAAAGGGAACTCTGTGCAGCTGCAACATCTCTGCACATAAATTGCACGTTGGGCCTCTCTAGCGAACTTCTTCACTAACTCTAGTGAAGTCGGTCGTGATCCAGCCGCTCTCCCGCAAGGGGGTCAACGTGTAGCCGGGAGAGGTCATCTTCATGCCAGTAATTATTAGACACTGCAAAAGGACTGGAGAGCACACTTTGGTGTGGTTAATTAGGCAGGTAGTTGGGGAAAGCACTATACCCAGACCTAGGCAGTCTTTAAAAACAGGAGTTCGCTTACTTTTTCCAGAACAATTCTTCCATATTAACCAGAGCCTAAGCTTTTACTCTAACCATAGGCCTGGAAAACAGGCTGCAAGGTGCTCTTGATGGCAACACCTAAATATTCCCAACGACAAGGATATTCTGCTACTTATCTGGGTGCACTGGCACCGACACGGTTATACGCAGGCTTTGTAATCAACTGTGCCATCTACTTCGCTGCTGAACGGCTATTAGCTCACCAGCAGTGACTCCCACCCCGTGAGTCCTGGACCCCGTCCTCCCTTGACGTGTCTGATGAGCCCAGCTCCATTACGGCAGCTTGAGGGTGATGTTACTCTTTAGTGGCCAGAGTCAAGGGATCTGTTATCTGTATTCCCTAGGGTCCAAGGGCAAAGGTCGCATTTCCATACCCTGGGAAAAGAGGAATTCGGGATCACAGTGGGAAATGACTGATCTGAACCCCCAGCGCAACAGTGAAGCTGGAAGACCTTGTATTATAGAGAACGGGGGTGGGAAGGGACCGAGGAGGGGGGGTCACATCTAGTCCAACCCCCTGCTCCAAGCAGGACTGGCCCCAACTCCATCACCCCAGGACGTCCCACAGTGAGAAGTGCCCAGCATGCGTAGGTAGGCTGCCACCCCTCTGTACCACAACTCGACGTCTCGGCTCCAGCTGCTGGACGTCTTGGAGAGGGTTTGCAAAGAACCACAAGAAAGGAGAAGCTGACTGATCGCGAGAGGCTGACAGAGTCCAAGCGGTGATTTTGACTGGATTTGAAAACGCCTCCACGGGTGGGAGGCAATGCGAGTGGGGGACTCTTTAAACAACTCGAAGAGACGGAGGAACAACGAGCTGCAATGGCTGCATGCTGAGACAAACTCCACACAGAAGCAAGACCTAGGTTTCTTTTTAAGCCGCGCAAGTGAAAGATCGCTGGAACCAGCTGGCAGGGGATGAAGCCGCGAGAAGTCTTGAAACCCAAACTGGATGCCGCTCTAAAAAACTAAGCGCTGCATGAACCACAAGTCAGTGGGCTCAATGCAAAAACCTCTAGGTGGAATTCAATGGACCGTGGTATTCAAGAGGTCAACCTGAATGACCAGAAGAGTCCCTTGTGCTACTCACATCCGTGACCAAACCTCACGCTGTCACCCTGCTTTATTTCCTAGCAAAGGGAGGAAAAAGGAGAGGAATCCCAGCCTACAGTCCACTCTCCCCAGCACAAAGGCCTGTCACTTCTGTGGACGGCTCTGCGGCTCGAGGATCGGACTCTGAAGTCACCTCAAGATCCATCAGTGACCGTGGCGGAGATCAAGGCTTTGGCGATGATTTCCTAGCACAGATGAACTTATCACGGGAAGCTGCCAGAACGGGCCCCGCCGCCCCGAGGCGCACAGACAAGCTGGGCAGAGTTTGATTCGGACTCACGACACATGCCAACACGCTGCTGAAAACTTCACCCGGGTTTAGTGCTTGAATGATGAACGGGGATGCCGGCCAAGAGCATCTCCTCTGTTTTTATATCCTTTAAAACACTTGAAAAAATATTTCCCCATTCATTTGGCCTTTTTCTTCTATTTGGCAAATATTTGGGGTTCTCTGTGCATTTCCGACTGCGCTCAAAATTAACAGCGCCTTTCAATTTGCTTAATTGTTTGTGAATCCGCAATAACGATGCCTGGCAGTTCAAGTGTGCTCCCTCTGCTGGCTCCGAAACAGCCGAGCACAGGACAGCCATTCACGCACGTCCTCCGTTAACGATGGGCAGTGGGGTCGTTTCCCTTCTCCTTCCGTCTCTTGGTATCCCAATGCAAACCCTGTTCTTTTGATTATAAAAGCTATCTCCTATCTAACTTACAACTGAGATCACTACACCCCGTTCAAAGATATCTCCAAGTCCCCAGCTGAATGAGGTCTGTGCCTAAATTACTGCAAGGCGTGCGTCCCTTTCAACTGATACATCGTTTAGCAGGCCTGAGAATGGGTATTGTTCCGGCAGAAAGGAGCCTGCCACATCAACCTTTTCCACGTGTCTCAGACTGCGCCGCCGAGTCCTCCACAAAGGCAGGACTGGCCCACTTATGGGCGAAGACGCGAAGAGATTCACCTTCTAATGAAGGCTGGCTCCCGGCAGAGCTCTCCGCAGTGAAGAGCGCGCGCTGTGGGTCGCACGGCGGAGAATGTGGTTTGCTAAAAATAGGCGTTAGCTTATTTCAATTTAATTCCCGCTGTGTTAAGCTGTGACTGATTCCTTTTTTTTTTCTTCTTTTTTTAAGAGCTTCTATTTTGGTAATTAAGAGCAAGCACACAACTCCAAGAGGTTTCAAAACGGCAAAACCCTCTCCGGTTCAAAACAATCCCTCAAACGGCACGGGGATTGTACGGATGCCGTCCTTCCTCTGGTTTTCGGGAACAGGGCTCCAACGGCAATGAAAAGACCTGTACCCGGCTGGCCCAGAGACAGCCACTTCCACTATGAACTCCTGACTGCTTGGCAAAGCAGCCACGACGTTGAGTTTGAAGATGAGAGGGCGAGAATATGCCTCCATGCACGGCTGTTTCTTGTTCGTTGTGGCGAGCGGGCTTCTAAAGGCAAACTCCACCAAACAGTCTGGGCACAGGTTAGTGTAGAGCAGCGGGTTCTCCACCGTTCTGGACTCGAGACAACCTCCCTCGACTCGAGGACGCTGCAGGAACCTATTTCTACATTAGCGTGCTTACCTCCTTACACAGGGGCCGGCCTGGCTGAGAATCAGCAGGGGATGCTCAACCTCCGGCCCGTGGGCTAAATGCAGCCCATGGAGACATGCATCTGGTCCCTCAGATCCCCACGGGTTGGGAAATTTGGTGGCAGGGGAACAGTGGCAAGTAATACAGTCACCTTCTCCTGCTGCAACAGGTCAGAGCCAAGCCATACCCCCTTCCCTCCACACAGCCCCCCCGCCACGGGCCTGGGGTGGGGCCAGGCTGCCCCCGACCCCTCTGCACGGCTGGATGGGGCCCTGCTGTGCCTACCCCCATTGCCGGATCAGGACCACCAGCTGCATCCGGCCCACGGACAGACTGGACGCTGCCCACCAGGCCTGCCGAGCAAAAAGGCTGAGCACCTCTGGGGTAAAGCAAGGAGCATCACTGCTCTTCCCAAATCATTCAAGATGAGCCTTTGCCAGGAATTCACTTTACAGAAACCGAACTGTAAGCCAATGACTCTCAACCAAAGTGCCAGGGCGCTGACAGATCCCTTGAAGACAAGTGTTTCCCAAATGTTAAGGGTGCCTCGAGTCCAAAGAAGCAGGGACCACTGCTGTAACCCAATCGGCTCGGCTCCCATCTTAGTTGCAGGTGGGCACTGCGCCGAGCTGTACCGTTCCTTCACAAGCCTTTTCCCCCCATAAGACTATACAGAGTTCATCGCATTCAAGACATTTATCAAAATTCACCACTCTTCTAAAGAGCGGGCAAAACCCGAGTGATTTCCCTAATGGGGTTTAGCTCATAATTCAAATCTCTAATTCCAAATCAAAATTTAAATTTAAAATATTATATAAATAAACAATCTTCTTTTGGGGCTGACTCTACATTTCCAGTTATTGAAGGATAATCAACATATGTAGAGAACAGGTATATAATAAACTACACTTTCTCACTCAGGACATCTGAGTCATCTTGTATCCAAGGGGTAAAACCGCGCCAGCAGGACTAAAAATGACGTTCACCTGCTTTCTAAAGGATGTTCAGAAATCAGATTCCCAGCACACTGAAGTCTATGTCCAACAAACTTAGTATCTTCTCCTAGGCGTAGTCTTACAAACACGCTGATGAGCACGCGAGGGAAGGGATGCTCTCCATGGGTATGAAAGAGCATGCACTAGTGGAGAGAGTCCCGATACAGGCATACTCCACTCTGCGACCAAACGGATGCAGCAGCGTCCTCCTGTGACAAAGGGCTGATCTGCAGACAGCTGACATGGCCAGACAACCCCCCCGCAACAAATCATGATAAATGCAGCCGGACGTGACTGCGATGATGGCTGCCCTGGGAAACAATGGACAATGAAATGTTTCGTTTGCCCCACAGTGGGATCGTTACCTGGGGTGTCAACAGTGCAGCTGGAGAGCAAGGAGCTCATCTCACAAATGAGGGAGGTGAGAGGCAGCTTCCCAGGCCTCTCCCCATTAGCATGCTGGGCACGCCGCGATACGGCTAGATCTGCTATTCTTACCCGGAGCACTTTGACTCCTGACGTTGGCATTGGGATACACCAACTCTTCTCAATACACAGTGGACTTTGTTCCCTTATACACATACGCTATTCTTTCACAGCAGCCTTCTAAAATGCAAGGAAGAGATTTCTGCTTCCTCCCAACCCCCTCCGCCCGCATACCTTCAAGTCAGAGTCCAGCATTTATTTATAGGCACTTGGATGCTACACTGTAGAAATGCCTATGATTTATGGTCCAATGCCAGAGTTGGACCAGACTTATTTTTCATTTTCTGGGAAGACAGAGGAGAGTCACTCAAAGATTGATTAAATCTCTGATCACTGCATCTACGCCAACGTCCCCAGCATCTGAGCAGGCTCAGATCTGGGAAATTTTCATTGCCAGTGAGTGGTCTTCCAAGATATCCCCAACCCCTGAAAAGCAGTCCTCTGCTTCTGGCAGCGCTTTTTTTGTTATGCGATGTGGAAACTGGATCTAAAAAGGACAGCTTATTGCAAGCATGACGCCGGCAGTGTTACCAGGCATACACCAAAGTCTCCGTGCCCGTATTATCCTGCTCTTCTAATCATTAAACAACATTTCTCATAAATGGAGAGAGATCTTTTCAGCAGCAGGCTGAAGGAAGAGCATCTACAAGTGGTGTGACTTACACATCGTTAGAAGCAGCAATTTAGTTTTATGGGTTTCATCATCGCGGAGTTTATGTTGTTGCTAGAAGATGAAGCCGCTGCAACTTGACTCTCTTAGACAAAGTCTTCTTCAAATGAAATGGGAGGAAGTGCATAATTAATGCACGTGAACAACCTTACCGCTGCCCTCCTGTGCAATAACGGTTTGATTTATGTGAGCCCAGATGAGATCATACTGACTTTCAGGACAGGGGGGTCATTACTGTTCTTTCTTCCCTGTCCTACTGCCACAAAGGAGTCGAGTGAAGGTGTTTTTGGTGCCTTTGTGATCCGGTTTCTTACCTTGGCACGTTTCATTTCTTGTACGACTGAAATTCTCAAGTCCTTTCATCTGCAATGCTTTATTTTTGGATACCCACTCCCTCGTGACACTTACTCACCTTTTATTACCAATACATATTATTAACCTAACTGCAGTTTCTTGCTTGCAAAGACATGATCCAAGCACTGAGCAGGAAGTCCAAAGGAAGCTACTGCACAAGGTTTCTAATTGCAGCACAAACCCCAAACTTTACCCTGGATCAAAATTAAGCAGCTAAAGAGCACAGGTCACTTCTCCCCATGTGCAAGCTCCTCACTGCTTCAGGGGGCGATGCTGTGGGGATGAACAGCAAAACTCAGCCCCTAATGAGAGAGGCATTCAACCAAGTCCCCCCCATGTGCCTTTCTGCAGCTCAGTGGAGTGGAGGAAGCAGTGCTACATGGAGCCTTCAACCACTGACACCTAAGTGAGTATGTAACCACAGAAATCAGGAGAGCTGGGTAGGTACCCGGCTGATAAGGACTCTTGTCACCAGCCCAGACGCCCTCATCCCGCTAAGGTTTGCACACAACAGAAGTGTGGTATGAAAAGCAGCTGCACAGGAAGGGAGGCAGAAGGGCCAGGAACTTCTGATGTCACTAAAGGAGATCTCATCGCCAGGATCAGAACAGATAGAGCGATCATTCATGAAGCTCAATTCATGCTGCATTTCTTTAGATGCAGCTTGCGTCTTCGGGGGCAATTTTAACCACACAGGAAGGTAAACGTCTCTTATTCACTAGGATCATTAGAAACAAAACGGATGGACAGATGTTCATTTTTAGTGGATGCAATCTTTAGCTAAATGTAGGTCAAAAAAATGTTTTAATTGACTTAACTCTTAAAAAAAAATATATATATATATTTCTGCCCTCAAAGGACTGTATATTTGGAGAGGTGCTTTTCGTACAAAACAAAGCAGATCATGCACTACTTTAAGTACAATTTGTAGCCCAAGCTTTTGCATTGAAGTTGCATTTAATGCCGTTATTATAACGGG
>NW_005842578.1:395215-398391 GCF_000455745.1 Alligator sinensis
AACGCAACAGGTTATTTATGGCACGATTCACCTCATCCATTCCTGATTTGCAAGGCTCGGGTCAGAAGCGAACCAGCTAATCCACACTGCCTTTCAGAGAGAGGCCAAATGAATGTTTGGCCTTAGACCAATTCCTGCTAAACAGGTTATCTATATAAAAATTCCACCCGCCGCTGCAGCCGGGATGGCCGCGGGCACCAAAGGAGAAAAGGGGCTGGACAAACTGTACCCATGTGGATCAAAGAGTTCAGTTCTGGATGCCGACGATGACGGATATCACCGCAAGCAAGATCCCATAGATCACACCGGCGCGTCTGACAGTTCCCACCCTACTTCCCTTTTGAATCCAGGGTTGAGATGCCGGTGTTAATATCTCGTCATAGAGCTACTGCAAAAAACCTGGGCGCTCCAACATGCCAGGACTCCTGGCATTTACGGTCTTGCTCAGCGAAGGAATTTGGCAGTTTTACAGCCCTGGTCTCACTCGAGGATTTGGGTTTCAAGCAAGCAAGCAGCAGCCAGGCTGCTTCGGTGAGATCCGCTGCTGCTCGATGAGGAGGACTTCACAGTTTCAGCTGCTCCGTCTCCCCACTCCCTGTTCATTTACTTGGGGCCTACAGCACAACAAAGCCAAAGCTATTGTTCTTGGGCAGCGCGGGGTTTCATTCACTACCTGAGCCCTCCGGTCTCCTGCCCCCGCCTCCGGCTGCTTGGGAAGGGGAACGGCAACTGCCAAAAAGATGACAGGTGGTGGAAACGAGGGATTGATGGCTCCTGCCAAACTGCTTTTGCAGAAATCACTGGGAGATCTCAGTCTCAACGGGGGCAGGCGCTGAGCAAGAGGGAATCTGAGCATGTTTGGCACAAAAAAAGGGAGAACTTCCTGTCTCGTGCTTTGGAGATGCTGGGCTAGTTTCTGAAGCAATGAATCCCAGAATTGCAGAGAAGTTGGGCTGCAAGGGACCTCCAGAGGTCACCTAGTCCATCCCCTACCTGAAAGAAGCACACATTAGACTCCATGCCCTCTCTTCCCCCCTAAAAGGCCATTAAAACACACAAAACCACAAGAACGGCCATTTACTGGGTCAGACCCAAGGTCCCGCCTTCCCAGTCTCCCATGTCACAAAGGGGCAGCAAGCAGAGACTGGAAAGGAGAGTGATTGGGTCCGAGCAGGGTTTTTCCCCCCTGCTCCTCTCCCATTTGCAGCCTCCAGCATTGAAGGTCCAGGAAGTCTTAATCAGGGGCCATGCCCCTCACTCCCTGCTCAAGAGCTCCCGATGCCCCTTTCCTCCAAGACAGTCTCCAGTCCCCTTGTGAATCTGGCTAAGCTCTCCGTGTCCACGAGACGGGGAAGCGAGCTCCCCTTTCATCCCACGCTGGATGAAAAAGAACGTCCCGACGTCTGTTTTACGCTTACTGCCAGTGTCATGTTGTGACCCCTCGCTCCCATGTCCAGACACAGTCAATACTAAATCCCTACTGACCTTCTCGTTGCCATTTCATATTTGGTAAACCCTGGTCAAGTCCTGCTCAAGCATCTCTCCTTCTCAACTGAGGAGGCCTGGCCTTGTTAGCGCCTCCATAGCATCCACCACCCTTGCTGCCCTTCTCTGGACCTTCTCCAGCTCTTCCAGGTCTTTTTTGAAGTGTGGAGACACCTTTACTTGCCTAACCCTGGGCTTGATTCAAGACAAGAGGACTGAGCGGCCCCAAGTTAGGAATGACCTCTGCTGGCCTGGTTATTGAGGTTTTGCTTGGTTTGGCACAGAAGGAGACTGGGGGGTGTGGGGGGTGGGTGGAAAAAGGCCTAGAGAGAAGCCACCCCTCTGCAGCTACTTGAGGGTGGCTACGAACAGGTGAGGACTAGTCATTCTGAAGATGTGCGCCTGCAAACCAGGGTGATCCGGCACCGGGTGAGGCTGCCAGGCTCCAAAGAAGAGCACAGCCAGGTGGGGGACACTGGGCAGACCCAGAGGGTCCTACTGGAAGCATCTGAAGAAGCCGGACCTGCCTGGACCATCAGGGGACGGGAATGCCCTTGAGCAAGGCTTTTAAAACAACATCCTACATTCGCATCATAATCCCTAAATGCTTTGCTTCTATAGTGAGAGACGATCATTCGGTTTTGAGACTAACTGATCAGTGGTCAAACCTCTAAGGGGAGGAACCACGGGGACCTAAATCCCATTGGACCAGCTGGGTGAGAACAGCTGACGTGCCCAGACGTGGGAGAACAGCACAACTCCACCTGGAAACACGCGGGCGCGTCTACACATGATGTGTTAATGCATTTTAAGGGCATGCATCTACACATGCACACCCTTAATGCGCATTAAAATGGTGAATAGTTAAAGTGCATTAACGAACATGCAGATACACTGAAGTGCATTAACGCTGTGTGTTAGTCCCAAGTCAGTCCACACACAATGCGTTTTAACGCCTGCACATGTAGACACCTGCCTAAACCCGTTTAATGCGCATTAAGCTAAGAAACATTAAATGCAGGCATGCTTAAATGAACATGTAGACACAGCCCAGCACATGAAGACGATGGCAGAGGGGACCCAGAGAAGCTGGATGTCCCGTCCTCAGTCTAAAGGCTCTGTGTGCAAAATGGGCACACATCTAACCCAGGAGTTTTGGGTTAAGCTCCACAGGAAGCTATCAGCTTCCACCTTTTTAAGAAAATATACTGATAAAACTCTGTTTAATGCTGCCTTTGGGTGAAACAGCCTTGAAATATCGTGGGCACCAACTCTCAGTCATCGCATTACTCCCACAAATGGGAACACTTCAATACTGAGACAAAGACAAAGCAAGGTTCTGATTTTAGTCCGAGAAGAATAAAAATGTAAGTCGAACCCCTTGGCTACAATTGCCACAGTGCTTCTCACAACTCCGTTTTTATTCTGGATTCTTTCTATAGCCACCATAGTCCCCCCTTCCTCCAATCCCCTTTCAATACAATATAAAATCCATCTCCGCCAGCCATTTATTCTCTCTTGAACGATGGATATGAGGCAAAGCCTCCATCTTTCATCACTGATTCCGCACTCTCTGGCATTTCCCTACGGGGATTTCAAGCAATAAGACCACCACGAAGCTAGACTGGAACAGGGTTAGCAGAGCTTCTCACAGAAGAGTGCACACCGGTCGGTCCCCGTTCTAGGGAAAG
>NW_005842578.1:398422-408575 GCF_000455745.1 Alligator sinensis
AGAGGATGGCTGGGAGGAAAACTGGGAAGCTTCAGACTAGAGAATGATGTTAAAAGGCAAATCGCAAAGAGCAAAAAAAGATGAAGGAAGGGCACGACGTGCCCTGAGCTTGCTTCATCTGCCGTGGTCAAGATGTCCTCTTGACCACAAGGGACCATGCCATCTTCTATGCACTGAAAGAGAAGAAGGGACACAGGGGGCAGGACTCGGGGGTTAGGAAGCTCAGGGAACCACCGCTGCTGGGGTAACAAACCATTTTAGGCTCCCTTTGAAGCAGTATCAGTTTTACCGAACCATCCCTTGCCTCCATATCAAATTGCTAAATTATTCAACTCAAGGCAAGTGACAAGAACATTCAGAAAAATAAATGTTTATCAAGGCTGAAAAAAAGCAATGCTTCTTGGGAGAAGTCTCCCTTATTCACGGTATTTCTACCCCGTTCTACTAAGAGACTGGACAATGGATTTGTATAGGATGGTTTGGATAGGGATGATCCTGCCTTGGGTGGGGGGTTGGCCTAGATGACCTACGGAGGGCCCTTCCAGCCCTGCTGCTCTGTGATGTCTAGGAAATGAATGTTTGTTAGCAGTGAGCTATCTGCTCTTGCTTCCCTTCTTACCTCCCTGACTGGAGTACAAGTCAACGATTCCTAAATTAGAAACGCATGTAGGAAAGAGCAACTTTATAAGCATAGAAATACAAATGACGGAGAAAGCTTGTTCTAGGTCATACTCCGCTGCTCTTATCTGGAAACCGCAGAACCTAAGAGAAATGCAAGTCAAGGCACAAAGTTTACAACCTGCTTTGTGCTTCAAAAGTGTTGCTCTTTTCTATGCTGAGGAAAAAAGACGACGGTTTTAACACGTGCCCTGCACGTCCTACAAGCGCAGGCCACAGATGAGGCTTACCTTGGCTGGCCTTCTTAAACTGCGCAGAATGTTCCTCCTCCTCGGGTCTTCGCCGTCAGCAGTCTCGTACGGAATAACAGCATTATCCCCCTTATATCCTTGGGACGTCTGGTCTTCCTCTTTCTTCCTAATAGGCCCCAGTTCGTCATCACTACCAACACTGAAGCTGGTTCTGTAGCTGGCAAACCTCCCAAGCCGTGTGCACCTCGTCCGATACAACACGGGCTTACTAACGATGGACACTTTTCGCCCACGTTCCAGAGAGCTTGTGTCCATTTCACTGTCTGAACCATTCCCGCTGCCGTTGGACTGGGCTTTGTTAATGTTACGAATGGTGATGATTTTGCCTTGGGTGCTGTCGTGAGGCACGGAGTATATATTCTCCTCCTCGTTCCTTGGCTTGACCACAGCATCCATAGGCTCGGCATAATCAGAAGGATCAAAACCATCCGGGGGCAACCAGGTACTAGAAGAAACAGACTTTCTCTGTCCATCTCGATGCCCTTGTTCCAAATACGACAGATCCCCCTTTGTAATGTCGAAGTGGACAGGGGGCTTTGGTTTCACCGGAGGAGGTACTTTGTTGTTCAGCTTGCTGTCAAAAGTGTTCATAACAGAAATGAAAGACAGACCATCGTTCCCCTCCAGCTCCATGGAAAGTTTAGAATGATCTTTGGACAAGGTGGGCATAGATGTGTCTTCTCTGAATGGGCTGTAGGATGGAGGCTCGATATCTTCTTCTGAATCCTGGAGATTGGAATTGCAGAGGGGCGAGCCAGCCCGGGGCGAGTTGAACACTTCTTCTGTCGTGCTGCACGCTTCAGCAGCATTGTCGTACATGTGAGTGGCTTCGATTATGTTTTTTTTCTCCACCACGTCTTTAAAAAATGAGTGAAAGATCTCAAGCTTGTGCTGAGGCTGGCTGCAAGGTATCGTCGTAAACTTTCCATCTATCTCCTGCGCGATCTCTTCTCCCTCTGTAAACTGCTCTCTACTCAAATCGTTGTCAAGGATGTCCATCGAGCCATCTGTGAGCGCCACGATCTGGATGGGGATAATATCCTGCACTTCACAAAGAAAGGCACGTAACATAGCCAAGGACGCCTTACGCCTGGCCGAGTAAAATACAATGTACCCATGGACTAAACGGCTTTTCCTAATGCTGAACGAGGAATGGTACGAAAGGATGGAGAGTTCGATACGCCTTTTGTGCGGTCCTATTGGGAGCTCGAGAAGAACGGAGCTGCTGCTTCCACACTGAGAGGGTCTGCAGGTCTGGGACTGGAGGACAGGCAGGAGGATGTCGTCCACATTAAAAGGATCTCCACACATCAGACACATAACGATGCGAAGGTCCACGTCTGCCAGATCTTTGATGCTAGATGTGGAACTGACCAGGTTCAAGTTCCGCTTCGAGTCTAGCAACCCTTTCAAAACTTGACTGATTTGCTTTTCATTAATGTTACGCCCGTACCCAATGCCGGCGGAAGCAGGGTCAAGAAAGACGCACTGTAGCTTGCTAGCGATCTGCTGCCCTTGCTGTATTAAGCTATGTAGTGTTTCCCCACTGGTGTCTCCTCGCTTGTTGACCAGGATTAGTGTCAGAGGAAGATGAACCAAGTGGTTGTCCCTTCGGCCAAGGGTCGACTCTCGGCTTTTTTCAATGCTTTCCACAACGTAAGAGAGAGATTCCTTTGAATTGTAAAGGCAGAGACAACCATGAGGCTGAAACGTTGGCGTCTGGAAAGAATTAACGGGCAGTCGGACGTTACCTTCGATTGGCCTCAGGGAAAGTTCATACATTTTGCCGTCTATCACGTACTTGTCATCGTTCGTGCAAAGAGCTCGAATCTCATTTGCCAACTCGCGCGCTAGGCCGTCTTTGCCGAGTATAACCAGGTTGATCCTATCTATGTTGGAATCCGACAGAAAGTTCTTCTGATTGCGCTCGGATGGTCTGATAAACCTGGAACTAATCAAGTGTTCAATTTTTGAGTCTATACACACAGGGCAGCTAGGACATGTTTCCTTTGTCGGGTGATATACAAAATGAATGTGCTTCAGAATAAGGGCATCTCTCTCCGCTTGCAGCTTCTGTAGTGCTTTAAATCTTTGCTCTTCACACAACACATCTTGAATGACACCCATTTTCTCCTTGCTGGGCTTGGCATCGAGCTCTAGCTCATAAAACAACTCCGAATACTCCAGAAGTAGTTCCTGTAACTCCTCTTTTGCCTTCTCTATGATTTGTTTTTGGTGTTTGCTGTAGATGTCCATATAGACAGATTCCTCCAGCCACATGTAAAAATCCTCATTCATGATGAAACTCCGAGCCTCTTCCCATGGCTTTCCAGGTGTTATGAAAGGGGAAGTCTCCAGGTTATCCTTGAAGAGCCTTTTCATTTCGGTTTTTTTCCTCTCATTCCTCAGCTTTTCTAAGTGGGCTTCATAAAGCTGTTCTGCGGGCGGAGTCTCCATCAGGTCGAAAGGAATGCGCTCGTTTTCCATGTTGTCTATATGGCTGGTCGCATCCCAGGGCGTCTCTTCCAGGACAACGAACCACTTCAAGAAGTCTGGCTTTGCCTCCAGTAGTTTCTCGACTTTTATGCAGCTCAGGTGATTGATTTCATCCAGGTCGGGGATGAGGGCGTCGAACGCCTGAGGAAGAGTAGCGAGATACTTCTTCCGTCTGCGTTCGATGTGCTCATGTTTGAGACGATAAATGTGTTGGAGAAACAGCTTCTTGGCTTTCTGGGTTCCTTCCAGATAGACGTAGTCCAAATATTCTTGAGAGGACTGCATCTTTCTGCTGACATTCAACCATGTTTCACCATGATTTTTGACAATGCGGCTAACCAGCCACTCATACTTATCTTTTGCAGTAGCTATCTGCTGGCTCTGCTGTTTCAAGGCTTCAAAGTAGGGGATAATTTTAGTCTTCCCCCGGCTTTTGTCAATTAGCTGCACTAAAGTGCTGAAAGCCAAGTCAACGTTCACATTGGACCTTGCAGAGGTCTCCACAACCTGGAGGTTCTTTTTGCTTAAGGCAAAAGTATGTGCATCTCGAATGTACCGCTCCACGCCTTCGTCACACTTTGTCAGGACCACCACAATGGGCTTTTTTGTTTTTGCAAGTTGATTGTAAAGATTGGAAACAAACTTCAGCTGATCATCAAAATTCCTGTTCATGCCCCTACTAACGTCAATGCAGAGGAGAAAGCCGTCGATGAGCAGCTTTCCGTCTGGCATTTGTTTCTGTTCAAAGTCCTGTTCCAGCCCAAGCTGATCAGTGCAAAAATACATGAGCTTTTCAGCTGACGCAAGTTTGGTTGCAGCTGCCCTTTTGATATAGGGCTGCAGGGCCGTGCTTCGATGCGGCTGAAAAGTCTGGTCATCGATAAATTCAGTCTGTTCCACAATATGCGTTTTACATTCCACGCAGTCCTCCAGGGAACGAACCACTTCGCCCCAGTAAAGGAAGTGATCATTATTAACGACCCTCCCTCCAAAGTCACTGGTGCTGAGAACGGAAGTGTGGTCCAAATGGAAGTCATCTGCGCTAGGCCGGACAAAGCGATTGCAGAGGCAGGACTTCCCGATGCCACACTGCCCCTTCTCCTTCTCCGTCCCGGACAATCCCACCACACTAATGTTGTAGGTGGGAATACGAACATCTTGCTTTCTTGCCATCATCATCGTCCACACATCCTGCCACAGTCAACTGCTGCCGAGAGGTTAGTGTTTTCAGTAACCCGTGCGACTTTCAGAGCTTATTGGAAGAGGGGTGACAGTTATCAATCCAGGCAGATGGCAAGGGCAATCAAGTTTGTTGTTCCCATAACGTATGTACCGGCAGCAGCTCAGCTCACGCTGATCCTTGTAATTGGACAGGCTGAATTCCCCCCTAGGAAAAAGAAAAAAGAACAACCAGTATTACAGCTCTGGCATTACAGGACAAGTCTAACTGAGTTCAAGAAGGAACTTGTCAATATAATTTAATACTTTGTGCTGGAACACAAATGCTAACGAGATGTAAATTACTCCTCAAAATGGTTTATCAATGTGGCATCTCAGTTTTACGATCCCGACTTTCACTCTCATTTACCGTCTCCCAGGAGCCCCCTCACTGAGCACTGCTGCTCACAACGAACAATTGGAAGTGCTAAGCCTGGAGGAGGAGGCTGTGACAGGCAATCGGCCCACGCTGCAGCTCCAGCCGTGAGTCTGTAACAAGTGAGAAGCGGGTCCCTTTCAGTCATTACAAGTTATGTTCCAGGTGGAGCCCAGATCATAAGCTTTCTGCTGCTCCCGCTGTGTTCGTAGCGCAGATTCTGGGACCGGCCAGGCAGTTCTCAGCTTGCTTCAGAGCACGGATCAGATGGGCACAAAGGCTACAAACAGACATTGCATTTGTCCTGGCATAAGCCATTTTATCCCAGGATAGTGCAATCGTTCAGGCACTCATGTCCCTTGCCCTGGGATAAATACTAAAAAAGTTCCCATCATACAAAGTGTTAACAGTTTATCCCAGGACATCCCCAAGTAAGTCTGTGATTTGTGCCTTCCTCTGTAGCAGGGGATGTGGCCCTCGGCCTGGGATCTCTTGGGCGTATTATTAACGACCTCTGACAGAAGCAGGATACTGGCTGCCCTTGCTTTACCTGTGTAGCAAGTCAGGACGTTATGTCTTGCGCTGTCAGGGCTGACAGTAGTTTTATTAAGAGGTTAGGTTATGGATTTGCATAGGATAGTTTGGATAGGGACGATCCTGTCTCAGGGAGGAAGTTGGACTAAGTGACCTATGGAGATTGAGAGCGGGTCTATGATTTCTATGAACGGTTATCCCAGGACTGTGCTGTGGAATCAGTGGCAGCCCAAAATAGCCCAAAAGCAGCATAAGAACGGGTGTGGGATCTACTTCGCAGAGAAGCCCAGAACTGGGCCCCTACTTTTTTACTCAAAGACTATATTGAACAGCAGACACCGAGTTGACAGCTTCACAGCTGCTGATGCAACCAGGGTCCCTGACCTGTTGCCTGGTTTGTGCTGCCTTCCTGCCAGCCCTGGCCCATTCTATCGCGCCACGCTGGAAGGAGGGTCCCCTGCGCTGGCTGTGGAGGCACAACTGGGGATTTCACCCACAGTTCAATCTTGAATGACAAAAGATGCGCTAGCCAAGTCACTTGGCAGAGGTGAAACCCTCAGCTGCCTCCGTTA
The DNA here is from genome assembly GCF_000455745.1 of Alligator sinensis. Lineage (NCBI taxonomy): Eukaryota > Metazoa > Chordata > Crocodylia > Alligatoridae > Alligator > Alligator sinensis. The sequence continues at coordinate 404,548 of NW_005842578.1, forward strand.
CTAACCACGTGCTAACCACGAGAGACAACCCAGCCATTATTATAGCAGACGTGCAGGCACAAACCACAACTCAACCATGTCACTAACTGGTTACACACTCAGAGAGTTGTACGCTGCCTGGGGTGGAGGCCAGGGGAGGAAGCAACGCGCTCGAGTCAGGCTGGGAACAAGTGCTGAGCAGGAAAAACAAGTCAGACTGATAGGAAGCACCCAAGGGGGAAAGCAAGGCGACCAGCCGTGGTGACAGGAGGAAACTCCCCTCCTCTTCCCCCACCCCTCCCAAAAAGTGGTGTGCTTTTTGTGTACTCCTGTCTTAGCTCCCAGAGCTGCACAACTTAGTCTGCTTTTTGCTTAGGGACTCACTCCAACAGAACCACAGCAGTCAGAGAGAAGAGCTAAACCTCTAACGAGGAACAGCATTTCTGCACACGGCTGAGATTTATGGGTTAAAGGAATGAAAACGATGATGAAACCATCCCAAATGCTGGTCTGCAAATTGGCCATTTAAATAGCAGGGGGGTGCACGTGGTCTGTATGTGCGCACACGCACATGTGCAGCCATTTAAATGGCAGGTGTGTATGTATGTGCATGTGCACGCACGTGCTTTTTTAATATAAAAGGGATAGTATTTGGTAAGGTTTTAAAACTTTAGAAAAATCCAAGTTCACTCGTGCATGGACGACTCTGCTGATGTCCCAGGGCTTTGGTGTTTGTTCCCAGTGAAGCTGGACTTTAACTGTACAGCATGTTCTCTGCTTCAGTGTCTGATAATGCATTTCTAAATGTTCCTCAGCTGGACCGAAGTACACAGGAAACAAAAAGCTGTAAACCTGAAAGTGGAATTGTGTGTCCAGCCCCCTCCACAACCGGGCTCTGGGGTCCAGGGGCTTGAGAGACCCACTGGGGACCACGAGGGTGTGAGTTCAAGCCTGAGGGGTGCGGCTGCAAGCCTCTGAGGTGGGAACTGCAGCCCTTTTCAGTTTCCCAAAGTCTCTGAGCAGGGGGTTGGACTAGATGTGACCTCCCGAGGTCCCTTCCAGCCTGAATTTTCTGTGATTCTACAACAGCTACTCTGAAAGGTTTCAAAATCAGCTGAGTCACCAGAGTAAACGACTGGAAAGCTGAAACAGGCACAGGAGGCAGCGATCATATGAGGAGCGGTAGGATCCCGGGAGTCAGAAGCCGGAGCTTCCCCCGTCCTGTGCCCAGCGACCTCCAGGAAGGATTCACACGGTTGCGACGTGGAAGTGCCGATATTTGTTATTACCATGCATCGCCTCTTAAGTGGAAGGGCAACGGCAACATTGACTTTTCATGCGATCTGTTCTCTTCAACTTTTGCCGCTGCTGCAAATGTTTATTCCTCTGAGCAGCTCTACTTAACCTTATGTTGAAAGAACTTGGGAGACCTCCTGGGAAGCTCAGGGGAAAAAGTCACTGGTTTAGAAACAATTCTGCTTACATGTTATTTCCTGGAGGGAAAGCAAGCTTCCTTTCATCTCTTAATAAGCATTTGCACGCAAAGAGGATCTCTCCCAGCTCAGCCACTGCTCCTGCTCGTCTCAGTCCTCATGGATCTTCTGACCTTTCCCCAGTTACTATCTGAGAACCTCACACGGGGAACAGGTGGGTTTAAGCTCCAGGCATGCACAAAGATCCTGTGCTTGGTCTACACACCGGAGCCCAAAGGTGCAATTTTACTCGGATTTACTTTACAAGCCCTGGGTGAACATCCCTGCTTAGAACTGCCTTAAGCATGCACTGAGGAGCTTGGGGGTATAAACCTAGCAGGAATCGGAGAAGAGCCACCCAGGAGTTTTGCACCAGTTTCAAAACACACCCCAAGTTAAATTGGTACAACTCGGGGTTTTAAATCTGGGCCACTAGCTCACAAGGAAAGGCCAATCCGGCTCACCAAGGTTTTAGCATGGGCATCTCTGGCCAAATGGTTTCGCCCTCTAGCTTTGAAGGGGTGTGAAAGGGATGAGGTGTTAAAAGTCACCGGAGCTGCAGACCAACACCTCTGCAAAACACCCAGCTCCCAAGACAGCAAGCAGTTTGAGGCTCAGAGCTGTGGGTCCCACCCAGCCGACACCAAATGCCAGAGCTGCCGTCCTACACAACACCCTTACGACCATGCTTTCCCCTCCGTCTGCACTGCTCTTCTCTGCTTTTATGCTCCACCCATGGATTTCCGGACCCAGGTCGTATTTAAGACTGTACACACCGAGACTGGCCCGTGCTCTGCTTTCTGGCTGTTATAGCACACAGCAAAATACAGAACACATCTGGAGGTTGCAGACCACAGACCATTTTCTTATTTCAATCCTCCCACCATGACTAATACAGAAAGCTTGCAAATACACTTCACCCATTTGCCCTGGGCAAGATAGACATCCGATTTACGCAGGCTGCCTCTGAGAACCACGCTAAAGCAGGGGTGGGTAGAGAGAGAGCTCTGCTCTCTTCCTGGGACTTAGCTTTGATGATGCCCCCATTTGCTTGCTGTGAATGGGCCAAAAGGGAGGAAAGAGAATAGCAACACCTGAAGGCAGCACAGTTCGTGCTGGTAGGGCACAATTTGAAGCTGACGGCCTGGCAGGAGGGCTGCGAGGTGCCAAAGGGAGCTGACACTAAGGACAGGCCGGGTCCACACACACATTCCTTCAGAGAGAGGTTAGAGAGTGGTTTTGGGAAGAGCAGCAGCAGCAGCCAGCCTGTGATGTCTCCCGAGTTCGATTCACATGGGGGCAGATGAAAGGGCTGACTTGAAAATCTGCCTCCGAGACGAGGCCTACTCTCAACCCTAGGAAAAAAAAAGGAGGCTTGAGACTAAAACGGTCCAAGTTGCAGGAGTGCAGTGCTGAGCAAGGTCAGGAGGCAGAAGATCTTAATGAAGCCTCGCGTCCCCGGGACAAGAGGGCACGCTCTCTGCACCTGGTCTGACCAGCCCCAGCGCTACCTTGGGAACAGTTTGCAAGAGGCAGCTTGTAAACCGCTGGGAAACGGTCAGTACTTACCCTGAGAATGCCTTACAATCAGGGAGATGGGGGGCAGGGAAAAAAATCAGAGCCAAATACAGCTCACAGGTGATGTGCTCTCCCTCCCCGGCCTTTGCTACAAGCATCTGTCTTTTGGAAAAAGCTTGCTCAGGTGTTTCCTTATTGCCAAAACGCAGCCAGAGCAGCTGACGAGAGGGAGAGTCCTGCTCGCCAGGCCGAGCCCTGCCCTCGGGGGAGCTCTCTCCAAGGAAACTGAGAGGCTCCACCTTTCCCTGGCACTGCGCTCAGGCAAAGGGCACACTGCTGATGCGAGAGCAAAGGCACTGAGCACGGGCAGCTTTTCACTCTGTTTGCAGAAGGTTAAAGCGATGTATGAATATTGTTTGGAGCAAAAAGGACGCCTTACGTTCAGGTTTTGCAAGCGTCCATTGCTCTGGGATGCCTGAGATCCAGTTCTGCTGAGTATCTGCTCCTGAAAGCCATGGTCCTCAGCCTCTGCCAGCCCATGGGCACCGCCAGCAAGCTGAGAGCATCAGCAGACCTTGCTCTCCATCTACCTGAAGAAATGCCTCTTTTAGGCAAGCAAAATCCCCCCTGGCTGAGATGCTGCACATCGCCTATGCGCCGCAGCTGGGGACCACTGCTGCAAGCTGTCGAGCTCAGCCCACTTCTCATGCTTCATCGTGACGGGGAAAAAGGGGATGTAAAGCGTTACATGCCCATGATTTAGCCAAGTCAATTAAAAGGGGGTGCTGAGAAACATGAAGCACCTAGGCCAAATATTTAATATTATATTAAATTAATATTTTGGGCTTGCATCTGTTATGTTTTCTAACAAACTGACTGGGCTGCAACTCTGCTCTCTGCCTGCCTGGAGAGCCCGAACTCTGGAATTTCCTGACTACTACTTTTTTTTAACTGGTGCACTTCGTATGACATTCCTGCGTCTGCCCTGAGCTCCAAGACAAAGTGAGATCTCTGCCTGCCTCTGCTCATAAGCAAACATATCAAAGGATCCAGGGGAAA
>NW_005842578.1:408606-416202 GCF_000455745.1 Alligator sinensis
TCATGGCAGCTTGCCGGGGATAGATCTGGGGTGTCAACAACTGCCTGAGTTTCCTGGTTCAGACTAGTTGCATTCACCTTCTGCTACCAAAAAAGTCACTTTTTCAAATGAAAAGATGCCGTCTGTCCCTCCCCTTCCTCTCCTGGGAGAGGCTGGTCTGATCTCGGAGCGCATGGTTACCCTGGCCACGTCTACACGAGACGAGTCATTTAATACTTGCATGCACAAGTACTAAATGACTGTGCGGTAACTGGAGCTACTGCGCACTGTCACCAAATGGCTTTTTGGTGACGCCGACTGTGCCACAGCGTCGTATCACACTTTGTGCCGTGTGACACTCCGGTCAGTTGTAACAAGCTACGGCGCAGTCATAACGAGCTACCGCACGCTCAGCATCTCATGTAGCTCCTCAGGACAGCACCTGGCCTGCGTGGCGTGTGCATATGCCAAAGTGCAGGGCGGGGTGTCCAGGTTGTCCTACAGGAGGAAGTGAACGAGGCGGCGGGTTGGAAAGGCGCAGCAAATGCCTCCGAGCAGCAGAACCAACAAGCGCGACGGGATTAGGAGCCCTTTGTTCTCACCAGAGGTCCGAGTCTGATGGGCCTGTAGCGACGCTTTCCAGCGCAGGTCGGCAGCATGTCGTTCTACTGCTCGGGTCAAGAGTGGGTGGATGTTTGCTGGGGACTGAGAGACAATTGCAATGAAAACACCCAGTACCTGCAAGAACACAACAGCTGCCATGTACGGGTCAGACCACAGGCCCGTCTTGCCCAGACACTGCCCCACGATTCTTCTAAGGCAACAAAATAGACCTGTGCCGCACAGTGCCAGAGAGCGGAGCCTGAAATCAATCTTTCCAAAGATAGAAATGACCCATTTTGGAGATTTTCACAGCATGGACTGGGTCTGACCAGGGTTTTTTCCACCGTCCCTCTCTCCCTTGCAGCCTGTAGCACTTAAGGTCTAGGAAACCCTGATGCTGATGCTGTGCTCCTCACTCCCATGCTCAAGACCTACCAATGCCGCTTTCCTCCAAGAACGTGCCCAGTCCCTTTTTGAACCAGGCCAAACCCTTCAAATTAGTCTTTCAACATCTTAGTTGTTATAAAGTCGGCAGCAGAAAGATATTCCTCCAGTTTCCTTGACCATTAGAGGCCCCTTTCCTGTTCTCAGAGAAGACAAAATGCTTCCCAGGACTCTGGGAATCGCTTCATAACCCGAGTGCTACCGCAAAGTTCCCATCTGGTTTACCGCAGTGAACAGCTCTATACTCCTGCATCCTAAACCAAGTTAGACAGCACAGAGTGTTTAGGCAGAGGCACTAAAAAGTGTTTCCCCTCTTTAGAACGCAGTGCAAATTAACTTAATTAAAAGAAACAAAAACCCTTCAAGGAACAGTTGGATCAGGCACGAAAACGCACTTGCCAGCTTCCAGCATGACGACGCAAATAATTATACACTGCAGAACACCGCTCCTTACAGAGGAAACTCCGTACGACCCAGGAGCGCAGCCACGGCACAAAGGGGCGTCGCAATCATCTGCTGGCTCTACTGTACGTGCACTGGTGTGAAAGGATTTCCTCGCCATGCCATAAATTCTCTCACTACACCACAGTGGCTCGGGTAGAAAATCTCCAAAATGGGTCATTTGTATCTTTGGAAAGATTGATTTAAGCTTTTAACCATCTGGATTTGAAATGCTTAATCTCATGCAACAGATGGGCTATTCTTAGCAGAGGGTGTTACAGGCGGCCTACAAAACCACACACACCAGAAAGCCCCCGCTCCCCCCGCGGTACCCTCCAACAAACCCCCCCTTGTAGCCACCCCATAAAGAACGCCGGCAGTACAACCACGTCTGAGCTGTACTTGGGGATCGAGCTCAGAAATGATCTGGCCGAGCGCCACACTTCCAATCTAAAATGAGTGAAGAGAGGAGCGTACTAAGTCTTCATCAACAGCAAAAACAGAAGGGCAACTCCGCATTTATCCCAAACCAACGCGGTTCTTAGTATCGCAAACCCGGCTCCGTTAGCTCCTCCGCGCATCTGGACTGCTCCCTGCTAGAAACGTGTTGGAGGCAGGAGACAGAAGAGGATTCCTCTGTTCGCTGCTCCCATGTCACCGCTCACGAAGGAAAGTTGTTTCTTAAGTATTCAGATGCGGATCAGAAAAGCTGTTCCCAAAGCAAGCAGCTTGGAGAGTGAAAGCAAATTCCAGCGGAGGCCGCATCTTAAGTACTTCCTTAAATTTAGTCCCGTGGCTTTTATCCTCCAACTGTTTATTTGTGAGAACGCTTCATGTGCTGGCAGCAGTTCTAGGGCAGCCCAACGGGTACACAGATTGCAAACGGGGTTTCAGGATCAAAAGCCAGACTAACGGTAGGCCGACAAAACCAGAAAAGTCACGACAGGCACTCGATGACCACGAAGGACAAAACAAATTGCTAAGTTTTGCTAGAGTTTCTACCCCCGCAACGCAAAAAAATAAACTAAACCTGTGTCATAGCCTGTGAAAAAGTAGATTTCAGTAAACAGAAGATGAAAAGGAGAGATTTTAGCAGTCGAACCACATAGGCTTTTTAAAAGCTCCAGAATGGCTGTGACGTTATTCCTTCCAGCCAAATGCGCCATATGTTTTGCCAACTTCTATATTCTCGGCTCGCATCACCACAAGTGGAAGGGAGAGTCGGTACAAAAGCTGTTTAAGATCTCAGATCGTGAGGATACATGTCCGCAATGACAAATACCTAATGCGCAACGATGAGGAAACCTGCATCTGGCAGCTCGCGTTTCTTCAGCGAGGAAAGCCGAGAGCATCACAAACGCCTGCGATGGAGCAGGAGGCACGTGCTCAGCTGTGCGAGAGGCCAGTGCTTACGGGACTGCCAGGACCTGGGACCCAAGGGCGCCTACACACATTAATCAAGTCTGCTGGAGCATGGTAATTACCGCGTCTCGTGTATCAGCATCCCCAAGCGTAAAAATGGCGCTGGGGGCACTTTAAGCAAGGCTCGTCTGACAAGCTCTAAATAAAGCGCCCCCACCACCATTTTTCAGTGTGGGGACACTCATACACGGGATGCTCCGGGCGCTTCAATTAGAAGCGGTTCTCAGAGCACCCCCCCTCTCCCCCCCCATTCCCAGAGCGCGTATATAGACGCCCCAAGTCCGGGAAGAGGAGGAAATGCTCTTCCAGCCTTATTTTTAACCCTTCCAAATGCACGTGGACATCTGCGTTCTAGACCCGTGCAGGGTTTCAAAGTCCGCGCAACCCCAGCCCCTCGCTCCGGGGAGGACGCGCAGGCAAGCTTACACAGCAGCCGGGTAGACAGCACAGCAGAGGCAGAGCAAGTGCTGGCTTCCACCTAACCTGCAGACAGAAAAGTGACAGGAGGATGACTTCTGTTTTCTGCCAAAAGGCAAATCGCAGGAGCGATGATCACTCCTCCCTTGTTAGGTCGTTTAGGACAGGAAGCCAACTCTGGGTGGCATTTTGGCCACGAGATGCTGCAAATAAGGAAAAGCAACAAGGGCCTCAAAGAGCTTAAAGACGTGGGAAAGGGACAAGTTTCTAATCCTGCTGCCTCAAGCAAATGGTACAGCATGATGTCAAGGACCCGCACACCATCAGCCAGCAGATGAGGAGGAAGGCTTGAATGGCATTCAACCTTCAGCTTCTCAGCACAGCCAGCAAATGCACACCACACTGGTGTGAGTTTTCTCCTGGAACAGCCACTATCAATGAACCGGCCCTACAAAGGCTATAAAAAGGAGCTCGAAAGCCGCAGGGAGTTCGGCTACGCTTACAAGGTCACCAGGCGACAAAGCAACGACTGCCCTTCCAGCCACCAGCTCTACCCAGGCCGGGCACTCACCTAACACTTGAGCACTGACTAACTTTGCTCATATAAAATAAAACCCCTAAGAGGACCTCAAGGTCACGATTCAAACCCAACAAAAGGCAGGAAATTCTGAGACCACGCCGATGCTCTTGGCCATGGGCCATTCGGGTCAGTCTCTTTTTAACCCTTTCACAGTTATAACAATACGCCTTCTCCCAGGCCTCAACGGTCATTACCGACGTATAGCCCCAGTCTTCATGTACAGGTACACTGCGTTGGAAAGGTTTTAAAGACTGGTGACATTCCCGATGCTCGCCTGAGGGCGAGGGTGCATGTTATGCTACTAGGCGCCGTGGTTTTGGAGGAGTTTGTTCTGAAGGGAGTCTGTTAGGAACAAAAAGGACCTCCGTTCGAGATGGAAACCCTAACCTGGGACTTCTGCAGTGGAAGCAGCCTATAGTGTGGGGCCTCAGAGCTACTGTGATGCCGTCATGGTCATGTCAGAAGTGCCGTACAAGCCTGGAGAAGAGCAGACCAGGGGAAGGGATCTGATAGCGGCCCTCAGGTCCCTGCAGGGGGGATGCAAAGAGGATGGAGCTGGGCTGTTCTCAGCGGTGGTGGATGACAGGACAAGGGGCAATGGGCTCACGCTGCAGCAAGGGAAGTTGAGGTTGGATATTAGGAAAAACTCTCTCACGAGGACGGTAGTAAAGCCCTGGAACAAGCTCCCCAGAGAGGTGGTATAGTCTCCAGCCTTGGAGGTATTTAAGACCCAGGTAGACAAAGCCCTGGCTGAGATGATGTAGTTGGGGTCGGATTAGATGTGACCTCCTGAGGTCTTTTCCAGCCCTCATTTTCTAAGATCCTATGATTGTAAGAGGTAGCAAAGTAAGAGTCCGCATCCCAGAACTGACACAAGGATCCTTTCCTAAAGGCATGGATTTGGGAGGCACCAGATAATCGTGGAAGGTCTCATCCAGGTAGGATTTCTCCTTCTCTCTAAAAACGTCTCCCCGTTATAACCACCAAGGACAACAGCAGTGGGAAAAGCAGAGCAAAGCATCAATGGTTCCTGCCACCACGCTGTCTAGACCTGCTCTGCGCAGTGGTAGACAACAGGGAGGAGCAGCAGCAGATTGTCTCCGCTGACGCTAAAACCAGCGCAGCTACTCTCTGGGAGCCCTTACGGGAATAAAAAGTCTGACGCAGACCCGGTGTGGAGCCGCTGCTTGTCTCTCAGCTAGCAGGTACGTCTTGCTTGCTGATTAGCAACTCAAGGGCACGTGACAGTTCGTTACAGCCCTAGGAATTTATGGGACGTATCGGTCCATCTTGCACACACGCCCACACCAAAAAATTCCAGAGGAGCTTTCGTTTTGAGGGGAAAACACCCGCTGGAGAAAGCCAGGCGAGTTAAAACAGAGTTACGACTCTGAATTAGAACCTAGACACATCCCAGCAGGGGAAAGAGAAGAGGCAGTGATACATCGAAAGAGAAAGCAGCATCTGAGAAGCCTTAACTGGCCACAGGGCCGTTCGAGTCTGCAGCCTTCCTTGCAGCCACAATTAAAATTGGTTTTTGCTGTTGGAAGAAAACCCTGACGTGATCGAAAGCACAGGAGGGCTGGTGGCGTTGGCATAGGGGCAGAGCCAAACTAAGCAAAAGCTAAGTATCCCGCTACTCCCTCGGGGGAGCAGCAGGGAGACGGTCCCAAAAGCGAATGGGCTGTGAGCATGAAAACGGCTCAGCCATTCCAGCAAGAGGCTGGTTTCCTTTCGGCTGCTGGAAGCAGCAGCGAGGCCAGGATTGCTGCCTAGTGCCTGCCCTTCCTGCTGCGTACCTGGCAGTTGGGGGTGCAATCGCTCACGCCTGGTGCTCACTGCTTTAGCTGACATCCCTCCGCACTCGGTCCTCCTTCCCGACGTAGCCTGCCCGGGTCTCAGCAGCCTCTCCACCCTCCCAGGGCTGCAGCTGCCACCGTGTTCGCTGGGATCAGGGCTTTTCTTAGCCAATATCCCACATCTGCAAGCACGAATCCACCTCCCCATCTCCCCCGGCACTCACAGGCCTGCGCTCCCTCCAGGGGATTTCTGCACAAGACAAAGAGAGGAGCGTTTTTACCAGCTTCGACCAGCAGCTGGGACCCTGCCTCGCTGCTCACATAATCAATAAAGCGCCCCTCTGCCGGCAGCCGCTGCTGTCAGGGAAGCGGGGGCAGCTGGTGTCGCCAGTGCGGGAACGACACTGGAGCCCTTGCCGTCTCCCAGAGGCCTTCGGGAACGGGAGAGTGGCGACAGGGCGATGGGCCCGGGGAATCCCGGGGGGTTCAGACAGAACAGCCCTTGGAGAAGGGGGGCAGCTGCGGGATGCGTCTGAGGGGACTGACTGCAGCCATTAGCGCTGCTCCACGCTTGCCAAGCCAGGGTGCTCTTTTGGGATCGTGCAGCATTAGATCCAAGGCTTGCCCACACACTCGCTTCCAGGAAGAGGCAACCCACTGCTCTGCCCTCCTCCCAGTCCTGCACTACCCCTGCCTGACACCAACCAGTAAAGGGGCCGGTGATTCTCAACCTCTTGACTCGAGACCCCCCTCGATAGAGCCAAACCGCCCCTCGGAAACGGTCAGCTCTCATTTTTCACTTGATTTTTGACTACAGAAAGAAAACAGAACAATCTTGCTGTTGCAAAACACTTCGACCAGCTACCAGGTCAGATGCTTTTACCACTCTGGATTCATCCCTGTGCTATCACGAATAACGCGTGCATTCCCACGGCACCCCAAAAGGATCTCACAGCACCCCAGTTGAGAACCACGGGTCTAGGCAGTCACAGGAGATGATGTGCTCTGCAAGCTGCCCCCAGGTAAAACTGGAGCTTAGGCACTAACTACAACTCCTACCACCCCAACAGAGCCTGCACCAGACTGTACAGGTCCCCCACCAAGGTACTTCCATCTCACAGATGTAGCAGCATCTCCAAGACCTTACCTGGACACGAACCGGACCACTGACCAGACAACTCTCCCCAACATTATTACAGGACTTGGAGAGAGAAAGAGAGACAAGTGCAATTTCATTTTGATATCCAAAGAACTACAAGAGCCCTGAGAAGTCTGAGCCAGGCAGACTACATTCCTTAAAGGTAGAACATTAAGTAGCAATTATGATGTATGCTATGTGATATGATCCTATCGGTCTTTTATCAATTGGCCACAGGCCAAATTAATTGTGTGTTTCTTCCTCTATGGCCAAACTGCCTTCACAGAGCAGCGGTACCTAGCCAGGCAACGGGAGGCTCACCTACATGGCATTCATTTGAAAGAGTAACAAGGGGCTTGGACTTATTCCCGAAAGCCCCATTTCCTTTCATAAGACCCTTATGTTGTATTCAAATGTGCAAAGCCAAGACCCTGCCATGCTGCCCATTCAGCCCTTGTGTGCAAGGTGAAGAACACAAAACTAGTCGCACAAAACCAGACTTCTTAATATGCTGCTGTAGTCTTAAGCCACTTTTACTTCAGGCCTTGTTAAGATATTAGGGGAATAACAACAAGTAGCCGATATTTATGAAGAATCCCTTCCACTTCTGGGGAGCCACAGAGGGATTTTGCTATGCGAGGTGGGGGGCCCAGCACCAGTACAGAACTACGGAATACACGCTCCGTTTTTTCTGGAAATTACTGGGCTCGTACAAATTAAAGATGGAGATTTATTTCGGTTAACCCTATTCCACCCCATGCAAAGCAATTTCC
>NW_005842578.1:416233-420540 GCF_000455745.1 Alligator sinensis
GCTTAAGCTTAAAGTGACCCAAGCAGCAGCCTGCCACCAGCACCAGACAGCCAACGCAACCAGACTCATCGTACCGAACGTCGGAGCTTTCCTTCGAGCCGTGCAGTGAACCCAACAGCAATGGAGACTTTGAGAATTACAACAGCATAAATCACCTTGTCTCAGCTTATGAGCTAGTTAAATCATCTGGATCAAGTGCTTTGAGATCACTAAAACATCAGCTCATTTTCATTCTTAATATACCAGGGGATATTTTGTTTTAAAAAAAAAAAAGGGGGGGGGGGGGGGGTTAAACCCACGTACGTCCTTCTAGCAGCCCCAATAAAAGAGGTAATACCTGAAGTTGGGAAGCCATCTCTTCACATTCCAGAGCTGCGGGAAGCGAGGAGGGGAGGAGAGAGAGAATTCACGTGTACGTGTGAAATTGAGACAGATACGTAATTCCTGCCCATAATTAAATCTATGACATGCTTTTCTTTCTACCAAACTGAGCCCCTTTTGATGACAATCATCCAACAAGGTACAAATGTCTAGTGCTTCACTGGGCTCCGGCCTCCAATCACGCCAAGTCTAGTGCTCCAATGGAACAATAGGTTACGGACATTTGTTTCCAATTAAAAACCAACAATTTCATCTGAAGTGCCTTAACGAGCCTGCTGCAAACCTACATGCATCATCAAACAAGAATATCACAAGTTTGCCAGCACAGTGTTCTTCAGAAATGACCTTGTTACTGAAGGGTCTGCATCTACCTGGCTGCCGATTAGCGTGTCAGGTGGCACAAGGTGAAGGTATTTTTTTTTCCCCTTTGGATTCAAAATCAAAGTCAGCCAGGCCTTTGAAACTGGTGGGATTGCATCAAAAGGACCCTGCTAGCATTTGCATAACCAAAATGAAGGGCTTCATTTGGCCGCCCTTCTCCACGACAGGTACCGTTAACAGCGAGCCAGTCTCATCCGATGCCGCGCAGCCACACGCCGCGAGAGGCTGAAGTGGGTCCCAAACCTTCAGAAGTCCCGGTGACAGCTAATAATTGGAGGTCTTCTGCTGCCAGCCAGCTATCTCAGGCATTTCGAAGGGTCGTATCGCTGTGCTGTGCAAATCCAGCAGCTCAGATGGTGGAAGGCTTGGCTAGAAGCCAAGTGGCCTGGACTCTCTCCCCAGCTGGGCCATGACATTGCTCTGCAGGGTGTGGGCACAGGCTCTGGTTAACAGCCTGGCAGCCCCACCTCTGACAGCATGTGCACTATATATCCCCCGCGGAGACAGGTAAGTCTATTGCTGCTAATGATTACTTGAGACCTCTGCAATTACAGTGACGCAGATAATGACCAGGTTTTACCCACTGAACGGACAGCTATAAATCGAACGGGTGAACTACAGAGTTCGGCGAGCAGGTGTGACAACTGAGCGAGCGCCACATGTTTCCTACCCAACAAGAAGGATCCTTTGCAACAGATAGCTAGGACGGAAAGAAAACAATTGAGAGGCAGCCACGGACTGGAGGTAGGATCCAGTGCAGCTAACAAGACTGCCAGCCAGGAGATTCATGTCGACGGCAGCTTGTGTCACAAGAAGGGCAAACACGAGTCAGACTTGACAGGAAGAAGAACAAATGTGTCAGTCCCACTCCCTTAGGCCACATCCCCCCCCCACCCCAGCAAGCAGCTCGCTGCTATTTTTCATATTGAGAGCTGCACAGCATGAAAGACCTTTGGACAAGTCTTGCTGAACGGTGACTAGGTATTTGTAACCCCCAATACTCCTCAAGCTTGTATTTAGTGATCAGGGCAAGGCCTCCTTGGAGCATCAGCTCCCTCGCAATGGCAGCAGGACAGGAACAGGCCACCAGATGCTCAAAAAAACTCCAAGCAGGTTAGATTGTGCTAAATAACACAGAAATATAAGAGAGAAATCAGGGGTTGCACACGTGCCTCAGGTTGCCCGCCGGTAGCATGGGCAGCCTCTGTGTGTGGTACACAGAGCATCGGGAAGGGAACAGGGAGAAGAGCAGTGGCTAGGACAGGGAGCAGAGCAGCAGATCAGGCAGGGGGAGGGGATCAAGACAGGCACTCGGGCAGAGTGCGGGGTGAATTTGTGACACTGCTGCCAAAAAGGTTGGCCCCCACTGCTGTACATCAACAGATTCCTCCTTCCCCCCCCGCCCACATTTACATTCCTTTACGGTCGCCTCTTCCCAAAAAAACCTGGAGGAACCGAACAGGCCCGGATGCCCCTAGAGAACTGCCAAAAGTGGGTCACTGTTTCCAGCGCACCCGACTGGGTCTCGTTTTCAAAAGCAACTGCAGCCCTGGGGAGCGTGAGCCCGACTGAAAGCTGATACCGAGTTTAGGCTCCTTTATCAGGGCTGCAAGAAGAATTAAGATGCTTTTGAAAGCTTCACCAGGGGACTGCTTAGGACGCTAATAAGAGGAAGCATGACAGAAGTATTTAAAAAAAACCATAAATGGCAGGAAGCTTTACCAAACAACTCCCTATTTCTCACCCTAAAACAAGGCCGAGGGGGTAGTTTGAATGCAACATTTAAAACCAACAGTAGGATTTAAAGAACCCTCTGTAATCCCAAAGCATAAAACAGGGGTCAAGAGCTGGGGCTGGACTCTGAGAGATTAGACACTTCTCCTGTGCAAACAACAGCCCCGTGAGCACAAAGCCACTGCTGCCACCACTCTTCTGAGAGCCCCTTCCAAGCAGGCTCAGTACCACAATCATTTTTCTTCCACTGCAGGCAGCACAAACAGCTTGATTCATTAATACGATTATGTGCTGCTTCTGCTCATACGAGGGTCTTGTGCACGCACCTCTGAAAAAGCAAAGGGAAAGCTAAATCCAAGACATGAGCCTTGTATCCGCATGCTTGGCAGATCGGCAGATGACGCCAAGTTGGGCGGACCTGCAGACACCCTGGAAGGTGCAGCTCGGCTCCCGAATGACCCGGCTAGACTGGAGAAGCGGACCGCATGAACCAGATGAGATTCAACACGGACAAGTGCAAAGTCCTGCACTTGGGACGGAATAAAGGCACGCACAAGCAGACCAGACCGCAGTGCAGGGAAGGACCCGGGGAAGACAGTGGTCCACGTAAGATGAATAGGAGCCGACAGTTTGCTCTTGTTGTAAAAAAAGACACAGCTAACAGCATCCTGCGTTGTAGCAACGGGAGCGGCACTTGCAAACCAAGGGAAGGGATTTGTCCACTCTACTCAGCACTGGTGAGGCCTCACCTGGAGTCCTGGGTCCACTGTTGGGCCCCTCACTTCAAGAAGGATGTGGGCAGTTTGGAAAGATCCAGCGCAGAGCAACAAAACACATCAGGGGCCTGGGAGGTGAGACGTATAAGGAAAGGCCAGAAGAGCCAGGGTTCATTACCCTGGAGAAGAAAAAACAGTGGGGGGATTTGATGACAGTCTTCAAATACCGCAAGGTGATAGTAGAGAAGATGAGGACAGGCTTTTCTCTAGGGCCATACTGGGCAGGACTAGGAGCAATGGCCTCAAGCTGCAGCAGGGGAAACTGAGGCTGGAGAGGAAGAGAAACTTCCTGCCATGAGCGTGGTCAAGCATTGGAATGGGCTGCCCAGAAAGTCTGTGGCATCTCCATCCTTGGAAGTTTTCAAGAGCAGGCTGGACAGACACTTTGCTGGTTTGATTTAATCAGGGAAGATCCTGCCTTGAGCAGACGGCTGAACTAACTGATCTTGCGAGGTCCCTCCCAACACTACTTTCCTCTGACCTGATTTATTCCCAAGAGCAATTAAGTCACTCTTGCCACCTGCAAGAGATGCAGCCTCTATAAAAACTGCCTCCTGCATTCGCAAGCCTTCTTATTATGGCCTGGCGGTTTAATTCTCGCAATGGGACATCACTTCCTTCTCCAGAAGTCACCTGCCTCCGATCAGCAGGACAGAGACCTGAAAATGCACTTGTGATGGGTGGGACACCAGCCTAGGCAGCGATCACAAGGTCTGCCTCCATCAACTCACACTGCTAAGCAGGACAGCGCAATGCTGCATCTTGCATGAGTTTTTCCTCCCTGTGGTAATCAAGCCTGGAGATCACAAACACATGAGCATTGGGAGCCAGACCTAGGTCTGGCTGGGTGGAGAGCAACCTGCTGGCCAGACAGGAAAGAAAACAGGAATTTGTGGTGAAATGAATAGTCAGTCATCTAGTAACACAGAAGAATCCAAAACGACCCAAAGATGTGAAGAGGACTGACTGCAACGGCAGATGCCCTTGATAGTGGGGGGATGCTACAAACGAATCAAGCCGGTTAAAAATGAGTCC
>NW_005842578.1:420550-424747 GCF_000455745.1 Alligator sinensis
TCAACTGTCTGGCCGAGATCAGCTTCAACAAAATGTCAAGATTTTAAGCTCTCTCTTGCTTTTTGACTATGGAAAAACAATAGTCTTATTTTTTTTTTTGTGGCAGTAAACTCAGAAAGATCACAACAGGGCAGAATGGTTTTAACAGCACGGATTCCTATTTGAAGTCTTTGGGTTTAATCTTGTGAATCATGTCTGCACACCTACTAGTGCCAACATGGCCTGACACACGACAGCACCCCTGGAAGGACCTCGCAGCACCCTGGTTGAGACTCACTGGCCTAAGGGCTCAGTCTGGCCAGGCAGCCAGGAGCGGGGAAACGGGGCTGTCTAGCAGGGATGCTGCACCCAGGTTTGATACGCACTGCCAGCATGTCAGCCTGCATCCATTCATCCATTCTCCCAACGGCTTTTTATATAGACGTTGAACAATACAGAGAGGGGACTGAGCCTTGTGGGGTTCTGAAGGGTTTGCCCAAAACACGGCCAAGTTTGATCTAAAAGGAATTGTGTGAGCCATTCTAGGACGTTTCCATTCAATCCCTGCAACTGCTGAGAGACAGGACAGGTGTAAAGCGGCATTAGAGGTGAGCAGCGTATCAACTGGCAGCGTCCCAGTGAGTGCACGAATGCACTTCCCTTGTCTAGACCAGAAGGCACGTATTCACCAAGACCAGCGACCTGGCCTGACGCCTGGGGGAGGTATCCAGTACAGCGACAGGGCTGAGACCTTCCGTACTAGCTTCTCATTTGTGTGGCTTTGATACTAGAAAGGAGCCACGGGACAGTCGTCCGCAAAATCTTTAGCCTTGAGCATCAGTCAAGAGGGTCTCATGTTTTCGTCCGAGTGGAAACTTAGGTCTTTGCTGGCTTTTGCCACCCAGAAAGGGCAGGCACAGCCACAGGTTGTGGCTCAGCTGCTGGGAAGGTTTCTGTGACTATTTTTCAAGGCTGTAGGTCAAATTCTGGAAGAGGGCTGCGGTTTGGACCTCCTCTTTTCTTTTCCTCTTTGCCATCAGACGTGAAACGACGTACTTCTTGGCAAAGGCAGGCGCTACAGAATGGCTGCAGTCTGGTTTACAGCTCTGCCAGACACGACTCCTGTGCCAATAGCAGCCGTGATGGAAGCTCTCCACCTCCCTCATACCGAAAGCAGAGGCCTGCTGAAGCTGTGGATGTATCTCACTCCGTCCTGTCACCGACACAAAGCTTGCTGCCCGTCTTATTTTGTCACCCAAGACCCATGACAGTAGAAGCAGTAGCATGCAAGACGAGTGTTGGTGCTAGAACAGCTGCAAAAGTATCCAGAAAAAGACTAGGATGTCCAAGCCTTCTCCTCTTGGACGGGCGGCTCTTCATAAGCACGTTTCTGAAAAACAGTGATCTCAGCCAACCCCTTTGTCTTTCCCTGCAGTCATACCCACACGCAGGAGAAAGTCTGACCATTAATACATGGCAATTAGTGTGGTGTTCACGTCTACACCCAAGCTGAGAATCAAACCACAGGTATGAGCCAACCAGGTGTGGGAAGTGAGAAATTACCACCGCAAAACCTACGCTGTGCTGTTCAGCTGGGAGGTTTGGTACTTTATCAGCAGAACAGACAGATGAAGAGGCCTCCAAAGACAGTGAACCCTGCAAAATTCATCAGGTCACACAGCATTCCCTACGAGCCCCTTGGAAGCCCTCGGTGCTCCCGAGTTCATACGTTAGCAGAAGTCCCACGTTCGTCTTGCTTCTCACATGCAAAAAAGGAGATATGTTCCTACAACTGTGAGCCAACAGCTACTTCACCCCCAGATTTGTCTCCTCAGTCCGGGGTACCCCAGATACACAAGCTGATATAAAGAACCGTGGGGGGCTGAAATCCCTTCCGACTCAGATCGCAAACCAGGCAGTAACTTCGGGGGGTTGAAAACAAGGTTTCCATTATAGAAGTTGTACTCCCTCCTCAATCGTGTCTGGAACTGGCCACCTCACAAAAAGTAGCAAGGAATAAAAGGAGGAATTGAATCCATTGTATTGAATTAAATCCATTCATTTTAGCTTTGGACTTTGCTGGAAGCTGAGTTTTAAGACTCTTGCTTTAGGCTCAAGTTTACAGCAAACTCCAGCCAGGATAGTTTCCTAACATATTTTGGTGGACCAGAAAAATGAGGCCAAGCTGTGCTAGAAATGAGTTTAAAAAGACTAATAATTCAGTCCTGGACATGACCAGCCAGCTGAGGCTAGATGCCTACGCAGTTGGACCTGTTTTAATAGAGAAGTAGCTTTCAGTCCAGCCTGGGACGTGGACTGTGTCAAAAGGTAGGGAGGGACTATGCAATGGCAGAAAGTTAAAGCAGAACGGGTTTGGCACCCATTCCTCACTCCCGTCTATTTGCTCCTGTAGCTCAACTTTGATAGCAGCTCCGATCCAGTTAATCTCTACCTGCCTGCTGTTTGATAGCAGCACTCAATTAAAAGCAGGGTTTCAAGACACTGGTTCTTGCCAAAGCAAAAGGGGCCGACTGGAACTTGGTTGAGCTGTTAGTGGCCCTGTGCTTTGGCAGAAGACGTCCAGAGACAGATGCTTGTACGATGATGTAGAAATTCCCGTCATACCAGTATTCATTCTCTTCAACTGACAGCCTGGCCATACCAGGGCTGTGACTTCCACGCTGGCTTACAGACACTTAAGCAAACCATTGTACAGCAGGAACTTGTGTCCCGATTCTACTCCGATGTTTCTGAACACTGCTTCCCCTCACCCCTCAGTCGTCCTTCCTTTCCTCTGAGTGCCTTCATTTTTTTATAGACACATACTGTGGAAATTAAAGTTCAAATTATACCAGCTACATGAACAGACTCTGCTTCATCTCTTGTAGGGATACATTTATCTAGATTGATTCAGCTTAAATTATAAGGAAGAACAGTGAAGATACTTATTACACAGTATAAACAAGAGTGGTACTTTAAGCCGCAGCCTCTATCGAATCTCAATTTAAGATTAAAAAATGATTTTCACGCCTAGAATTCCCAAATGAGAAATGTGATTGAGCGGAGTAGAAACGCATCTCCCCGAAACAAAAACCTTCCTTCGAATGCTTTTTCTTCAGGGCCCAGAAGAACACTTCCCCAACCCATCGACTCCACGAGAGGGTTGTCTGTTGGCTTGCAAACAGGCGGCCCCGATGCTACCCACAATCCCAAACATCCTTTTCCCTCTGTCTTCTGTCGGGAAGAGCTCGCTTTTTGGGAGGATAGAAACAGAAAGGTTCCTGTATGAAGGGACAACACAATGGTGATAGCAGAGTTGAGCGAGTGAAGTCACACCTCCCTGCCAGAGAACAGCATTTGGCCATTTCTAAGGTAGGGATAGCCGATATAGGTATCCAGTGGTACTACCTTGAGCACTAGGCAGACAGTTCCCACTGTATTCCAAAAATAGCACAACACAGACTCGCATATCTTTCCTCCAGTAACCGCAGGTTTGGTTTCCCAAAGCCTGGCCACAAACAGGTTTCTCTAGCAGGACTCTGGGCCCAGCCCCCAGGTCCTTCTGCTTTGGGGATGGGGTCATATCCACTCCTCTTGCACCATGGCTGGACTTTCCAGTGCGACTTAATAATTAACCTGCATCTCTTGTCCAGGGGTCCAGTTGGTTATACTGGAAAGATGTAGAAAAATCCAGGAGTCCTAGGACCTGCTCTGAAAAACCCAGAATAGGGGGTCAGAAAGCTTAGTGGTGCTCATACTCTACACCAGTGGGTCTCAACCCTTTAAGACTCAAGGCATCCTTGTTAGACTCAAGGACCCTCCATAAGTGCTGGGAGCTGAGCAGCACCCACTTCAAAACCCAATTTATTTGACCTCCATCTAACCCAGGAGGTGCACAGCCCCACCAGGGGAGACGCCTTGTTGGATCTGGTCCTGGCCACGGGCGACGACCTGGTACGGGGTCTGCAGGTGCTCGACCACCTGGGCGATAGCGATCATCGTCTGCTGGAATTCACCATCTAGCGCGAGGTGGCGAGAGCCTCCAGCAAGGCAGCAGCCCTCGACTTCAGGAGGGCGGACTTTAACGAGGTGAGAAAACTAGTGGGGGAAGCACTGAGGTCCCAGAGCAGGAGGGAGTTGAGTGTCCAGGAGGAGTGGTCGTTCCTTAAGGAGACGATCCTCCAAGCTCAAAGGGAAGCAATCCCTACATGAGTCAAA
>NW_005842578.1:424768-436789 GCF_000455745.1 Alligator sinensis
GGCCAGAGGGCGCAAAGGCCCCCATGGCTCACCAAAAGCATCCGGGAACGTCTCCAAACCAAAAGCATCCGGGAACGTCTCCAAACCAAAAAGGAGGCATACACCCATTGGAAGGGAGGGGCCATCACAAGAGAGGGCTATACCTTGGTAGCTCAGGAATGTAGGGGGGCTGTAGGTCAGGAAGGCCAAGGCGGAAATGGAGCTGGTACTAGCGACCCGAATCAAGGACAACAAAAAGTCCTTTTTCAAATACATAGGGGGGGCAAAAGAAGGTGCCAGGTAACGTGGGGCCTCTGCAGGACATGCTAGGAAATCTGGTCATCTCACCTGACGGTAAAACTGACATATTCAACAATTTCTTTGCCTCCGTATTTCTGAGGAGAGACCAGATATCTCCCAAGGGCCCTGTGGGTGGCACACCCAAGCCTAGGGTTAAATGAGGACCTTGTCAGAGAACTTCTGGAGGGACTAGATGTATTTAAATCCACAGGTCCTGACGATCTCCACCCCAGAGTGCTGAAGGAACTAGCAGGGGTCATTGCAGGACCTCTGGCACAGCTTTATGAGCACTTATGGCACTCGGGCGCTGTGCCGGAGGACTGGAAAAGGGCCAATGTGGTCCCCATCTTCAGAAAAGGGAAGAAGGAGGACCCAGGAAACTATAGGCCCGTGAGTCTTACCTCGGTGCTGGGGAAGCTTTTCGAAAGAATTATCCTGGCACATGTTTAGGAAGGGCCAGCACAGGAGGCTATGCTCAGGGGCAACCGGCATGGGTTCATTAGGGGCAGGTCTTGTAAAACCAACCTGGTGGTCTTCTACAACCAGGTCACCAAGTCCTTGGATGCAGGTGTCACAGTGAATATAGTCTTTCTGGACTTCAGGAAGGCCTTCGACACAGCCTCTCACCCCAGTCTCAGTAAGAAACTAGGAGACAGTGGTGTTGATGCCTATACGGTCAGATGGGTCACTAACTGACTGGAGGGCCGCACCCAGAGGGTGGTGGTAGACGGGTCTTATTCGACCTGGAGGGATGTGGGCAGTGGGGTCCCGAGGGCTCAGTCCTTGGGTCTGCACTATTCAACATCTTCATCAGTGACTTGGGCAAAGGGGTAGAAAGCACCCTCTTCAAATTCGCAGATGACACTAAGATGTGGGGTGAAATGGGTACGCTAGTAGGAAGGAACATGCTGCAAGCGGATCTAGACAGGTTACAGGGGTGGGCTGATGAGAAGAGGATGGGGTTCAACACTGACAAGTGCAGGAGGAGGAACCAGCAGCATACCTACAAGCTGGGAAACCTCCTTCTCGCCAGTGTCGAGACAGAAAAGGATCTTGCAGTCATCATTGATGCCACAGATGCATCTCAAGCAGGACCAAGGAGGTGATCCTCCCCCTCTATGCGACACTGGTCAGGCCGCAGCTGGAGTACTGCATCCAGTTCTGGGCGCTGCACTTCAGGAGGGATGTGGCCAATATGGAGAGGGTCCAAAAGGAAGGCCACCCGCATGGTCAGGGGGCAGCAGGGCAGGCCCTACGAGGAGAGGCTACGGGACCTGAACCTGTTCAGCCTCCACAAGAGAAGGCTGAGAGGGGATCTAGTGGCAGTCTACAAACTAGTCGAGGGGGACCAGCAGGCACTGGGGGAGTCCCTGATCCCCCGAGCACTCCCGGGAGTTACAAGAAACAACGGACACAAGCTGGCAGAGGGTAGTTTCAAGCTAGACATTGGGAAGCGCTATTTCACTGTCAGGGCGGCTAGGACCTGGAACCAACTTCCAAAAGAAGTGGTGCTGGCTCCTACCCTGGGGGTCTTTAAAAAAAAAAAAGGCTGGACAAACATCTGGCCAGGGTCGTTTGAGCCCAGTACTCTTTCCTGCCACGGCAGGGGGTTGGACTAGATGATCTCCTCAGGTCCCTTCCGACCCTTCCTATTATGAAACTATGATTACAGTGCTTACCTCCTTGCAGAGGGGCCGGGCAGGGAGAACCTGAGCCTGTCCTTACTCCTCACACCTCCCTTTATCTCTTCACACTTCTTGCATTGCCCTTGAAAGGATCTCCTGGCCCCATGGCTGAGAATCACTGATCTACAAAGAGAAAGGCTCTCTTATCCACTCCCACAGAAACCAGAGAAGAGATCATCGCAATCAGCTAGGCTGCCGATTGTTTCTAGCTGTTTCGGGGCCAGTGCTCTCTCAATGTTCGCAAAGGCCAAGCAGAAGCAGCAAGCCAGCTCTCCAATAGGAGCCAAGGTTGACTTGGCATGTCCCGCCGTTTCAACCAATACGTGTGAATTCCATTCCTCATTTGTCACCTCCTTGAAGTGCTGCTTCCCACATGCCTTGAGCAATGCTTCTGCTGGTCTCAGATACTCAGTTGACCCGAGAATACTTCGCTTCCCTTGCTTCAAACTTTGCAGGATAGGCACAAGTCAGCTTTCCAGCCTGAATTCTGCAAAGTGCGGCTGCAGGTTCCCATAACCCAAGAATCACTTGGTTATATCAGATGCGTTTTGCCTGGCACATTGCTGGGTTAGTTTATTGTGCAACTCTGCTTTGATCAGTCTGGAAGAACACTTACTCTAACCCATTAATTCCATGAGAAGGTCAAGAAAACAAAATTAAAACAGCTTCCAGGGAAGATTAGATCAGGCTCTCATTAGGAGGATCATTTCAATAGCTCCATATATCTGTCCCCCACTGCCAGCTACAGATACCAGCCTCTACACTGAGGATTATTTCTCCTTTTGTTTGATCAGAACAAGTCAGGCTGTATCTTTGGGGATACCAAGAAAATTCAGTGAGGCCTTGGGAAATGTGAGACAGTAACTAAACCCAAGTCCAGATTCTGTAAAGAGGAACCTCATGTACAATACAAGGCCTAATATCTCAATGGCCAAGCTCCACACAGGTTACCTCTTTGCTCCCAGTTCTAAACCGCAATAATTGATTCTTCCTTTCGTTAAATACTCTCCTAGAATCATAGAAAATTTGGGTTGGAAGGGATCTCAGGAGGTCACATCTAGTCCAATCCCCTGTTCAAAACAGGACCAGCCCAAGCCTACTCGTCCCAGTCACGGATCTGTCTAGCTGGGTCTTCAAAACCTCCAAGGATGGAGGCTCTACCACCTCTCTGGGTAACACTGCTCTTCCATGTAAATAAATGACTGTCGTGTTTGGGACCAGTATGTCACCCTGAGCTGTAAGGGAAGTGATCCACGTAGCATTGAATGGGAAGGGAAACATGCTATCGAAATATATACCGCTTCATGATTATATATGGAGCCCATACAGTACCTCTGAACCTGACCGATTCCCAAAGCGCTTCAAAACAGTGCATCGGCAGCCCCGGCATGCAGCTTCCTGGCGGTGCGGAGCAGCAGCCAACAGGTGCACAGAGCACAAAGCAATTAATTGAGGGTAGAAGAAGAAAAGGTTACAGAGGAAGCAAACCAGTCTCTCTCAAAAGAGTGAAATAGGATCTTGAATGTTTTGTCTGCTAAGGTTTCCCCAAAAAAACCAAAGGGAACTCCGCGAGACTCTATGAGTCTACCGTACAAGCATTAAGGTCAGTGGACACTACTGCCTATAAAGAGCATGTTCTGTTAACAGCAATGCACCTAGGAAGGGGCTGAGGGAAAGAAGGGAAGAGTTGAATTTAACAAGTACTTTTAATCCATTAATATCTACAAGCTGAAGAACGGCTTTCTCCCTGTTTAGGGGGGAGGGGGCAAGAACCTAGCAAGATTTTTAAAACGAAAGCAAGGCTGCACGTCTTCTGGCGTTACTTGGATATCAATTTAGCCAATAAACGATGCCTTCCCACATCACGCCACTTGTAAAAGATTGCTTGCTTTCCTGTGACATTTTTATGCTCCTGTAACACAAACAATAAAGACACAAGCAGCAAAAAAATGTGATCTAATGTGGCCTCCAAGGCACTCAACAGTTTAATATTTGGTCAAAAATATAATGGAGCCCAAAGGTCAGCAAATAAAATCATCTCCCAAAGCAACAGAGACTTTGATATATCTGATTCCTTATTCGCCCCATAGCAATTCCTGGAGTTATCCAGGTTATTTCTCTCTTAATAGCAATAGTGAGCGTTTTAGTGTGGATACTAAGGCACGATAAGGATTACTATTCTTCGCTGGGAAATTGTGGGAGAGGTGTCACCGTGAAAAACAAGCAGGTGATCCCAACATGCGGCCAGACATCCACCCCTACTTCCCATAGGCAGTGCACCCTCCCATACTGCAAGTGAGGGCTCCTTCACCTTGAGAGAGAAAATATTTCCATTTAGCAAATTGCTACAGGCTCTGTGCCATTCTTCCAGTCTGCGGCATGAGGCTTTCCGAGGGACTAACAACGGCTCTGTGCCTTTAAGAGCTCGGGGCCCAATTCAGTGATGGCAACAAGAATCTTCTGACTCCCGTGAGCAGCCCATTAGAGATGGAAGAAAGCACGCTCTCCCCACTTCGTCCTGGGCTCATACTCAAAGTTCACGGTCACTCCTGGGTTAGACGGAGGTAAGGATTAACCAGCAGCTACAACTGTTCCAACCATCTTGCTGTAGGCGCATTTCAGGAGCCCAGAAGCCTGCTGCTCTGCTGTTGCAGTGAGTCTGAAGTCACACATTAGCGAGATCGGTGTGGCCAAAGCAGCTGTACAGGCTAAAGATAAATAGCTTTAAATATACATCATGTTCAGGAAGAGGTGGCCCCACACTCGAAATCAGGGGCAGGATTCTGCCAGTTGGAGTGCTGGATCGTGTGCAGTGGGGCTGTGGCAGGGTGAAAAGCCCAATAATCAATCAGTAATGAAAGAAACCAGCGCATAAATCCAGACCACAGCTTCAGGGGAGGACAGAAGCATAAACAATGAGGGTTGGAAGGGACCTCCGGAGGTCACACCTAGTTCCACCCCCTGCTCAACGCAGGACCAGCCCCAACTCCATCATCCCAGCCCAGGCTCTGTCTACCCGAGTCTTCAAAGCCTCCAAGGACGGAGACTCCACCACCTCTCTGGGGAGCCTGCTCCAGTGCTTCACCACCCTCTTCTTGAGAAAGTTTTTTCCTAATATCCAACCTCAACTTCCCTTGCTGCAGCGAGAGCCCATTGCTCCTTGTCCTGTCATCTGCCCCCACTGAGACCAGCCCAGCTCCATTCTCTTTGCAGCCCCCCTGCAGGGAGGTGAAGGCTGCTATCAAACCCCCTCACTCTTCTCTTCTGCAGACTAAATCAGCTCAGTTCCCTCAGTCTCTCCTGATCCATCCTGTGCCCCAGCCCACCCCCAACCATAAATCCCAACTCAGCTTCATGATAAAGGCATGTCCAGATACAAAGAGGGACATGCACATGCTACATTTTTGCAACTAAAATCTCCTAAAATGCCTTCCTCACTTGATCAGGATCAAACTCGGAGTTCCTACTGTTGAGCAGGATCCACATGTCTGTCTGTCTGTCTGTCTGTCTGTCTGTCTGTCTGTCTGTCTGTCTGTCTGTCTGTCTGTCTGTCTGTCTGTCTGTCTGTCTGTCTGTCTGTCTGTCTGTCTGTCTGTCGAGAGAGGACAAAAGGAAAAGAAATGAGTTGGAAAGGAATTGAGAGACCGGCAGGGATCTCGGAGCAGGAAAGGGAGAGTCACAAAGGCTGGATAAGGGATGGGATGAGCATGACTAGCTGGAAGTAAGAATTGGGAAACCCAAGGAACAGAGACAGATCTGAAAAGAAGCTGGGGATGAGGAGATGTGGATCGATCAAGCATGGAGGGAGAAGGTGAGACAAGGGATCTCTGGAATGAGACTAGGACCGAGGGGACCTGGGACTGGGCGCACAGCCAAGGAACTCCAGGACTGGGACACAAACGCAATGACTTTTCTGTAAGATTTTTGCCTGCGTTATAATTGAGATCAAGCTGCCATCATGCTAAGAGCTGCCCCAAAGACCTTGCAGTATAAATAAAGATGACAGACAGGGAAAGGATCATCATGCTCCTTTTACAGCTATGAACTGACAAACTCACTGCCTGCCTGGGAGAGAGAGAGCGAGCGAGCACATGTGCGCACATATGTACATATGTATATACTGCGCACATCCAACCTTAACTTTGACATCTCCTAGCTTTTGCATGCTTGTCTCTGCACATTTAATAATGCTACTTTAACATACACAAATCCAAATGAACGAATGCATGGTCGAACAAAAAAAAAAATCAAACTAACTGAAAACACAGTTGCAAGGAGAATTAATTCCAAAATTCACAGCTGAAAAGTCTCGTCAGCCATCAAAAACAGTGGTTTATTGGGGAAGATGGTGTCCATTTAAAAAAAGCCAACCCAAAATATACAGACTGCTATTTTTTTTTTTATATGAATGGACTGTGGGTCCATCTGTCTGCTACCAGGCTGCCCAATGGTTAACCCCTACACAGTAACAAGGCATCATTCAAGGCATGACAGACCTTCTCTAAACTGCATGTCAAAGCCTTCCCACGTATCCAAGAGACGTGACAGCTACGGGCAGGTACGAGCATTAGCAGAGATGGCAAAAAGCAGCTTGGTTACAACAGCCTGCCCAGGAAGCAGTCATTCATGTAAGAGGACGGACTCTGTGGACCTAGTGCCCTAGTGGACTCCAAGATGAACATGAGTCGGCAGTGTGACGAAGCCATCAGAAAAGCTAATGGCACTTTATCGTGCATCAGCAGATGCATGACGAATAGGTCCAAGGAGGTGATACTTCCCCTCTATCGGGCGCTGGTCAGACCGCAGTTGGAGTACTGCGTGCAATTCTGGGCGCCGCACTTCAAGAGGGATGCGGATAACCTGGAGAGGGTCCAGAGAAGGGCCACTCGTATGGTTAAGGGCCTGCAGACCAAGCCCTACGAGGAGAGACTAGGGCACCTGGACCTCTTCAGCCTCCGCAAGAGAAGGTTGAGAGGCGACCTTGTGGCTGCCTATAAGTTCATCACGGGGGCACAGAAGGGAATTGGTGAGGTTTTATTCACCAAGGCGCCCCCAGGGGTTACAAGAAATAATGGCCACAAGCTAGCAGAGAGCAGATTTAGACTGGACATTAGGAAGAACTTCTTCACAGTTCGAGTGGCCAAGGTCTGGAACGGGCTCCCAAGGGAGGTGGTGCTCTCCCCTACCCTGGGGGTCTTCAAGAGGAGGTTAGATAAGCATCTAGCTGGGGTCATCTAGACCCAGCCCTCTTTCCTGCCTATGCAGGGGGTCGGACTCGATGATCTACTGAGGTCCCTTCCCACCCTAAACATCTATGAATCTACGAATCTCTGGAGCATCATACCAGATGCCTGCTCAAAAATATGTCCTTAGACCAACAGGGCCATAACCTATATCCCTGCTCAAAAATATCACACTAGATACCAAAGAAATTGCAATCAATGGACCAGCGATTAACTAAGAGGCGTCTGGGTGACACTGCTCTACAACCAGAACTTTTTGCTAAAGCAAAGTTCCTTTAAGAAGTCCAACATTTGTCTAAAAGCTGGGGGAGACATAATGCAAGCACATGCTACTTAAACAGGACAATTTTTAACAAGTCCAAAAGATAAGCTATTGAACAAATGGTGCCCATGATAAACTTCTTCTTTCATATGGCTGACTCAAAGCAACAATTGTAAGTCCAGTTTAAGGTTAGTTAAGCAATTTAATGCTCTTGAGGAAAGGAAATTTATCTCTGCAATGCCACATCAAATCTGTATAGTGCTGCTATGTGGTCCATAGTTTGATCAGGATAGTCACAGTTGTGGCACACATTCAGCAGAAAAGAGAAGTCCCCTAGCAAGAACACCTCTGGATGGGAGCTACAACCCTGGCAGGCTTTCTCCTTTGCCCTGTCTCCTGTCATCACACTTCCATCCCCTCGCTAAACAACTCCAGTCAAGGCACATGACAGCGACTGTGAACGAGGTGCCAAGAAGCAAGAGACAAAGGACTTGAGAAATTAAACTAAAATCGGATCAGGGTTAAAAAGAAAGATATGCCTCCGTTTCTTTTGTCAGCAAGGATAGGAAAGCTGGCAGCAAGGAGAGAAAAAAAAAAAAAAGGCATGGTTAGAAACAAGTCGAGCTGGCTCGGAGAGCACTGCATTGTTATGTGAGAGACAAGCGAGTGCTGGTTCCAGGCTCTCGCTGTCGAACTCGGGGCCAACACGTATGCTGGGAACACTGGAGAGGCAGCAGACAGCCCCCGGGAGGGGAAAGAAAAGCATTACTAAACTGTGACCCCCTCCAGCCAATTGAGCAGCACTGATGGGCTCCCAGGGCTCCGGCTCGCTAGAGACAGAGGCCGACGCAAGGCCAAGGGATAGCTGCAACAAGAAGGGAAAAGGGAATCATCATGATTCTACCGAGCAAGGATCGTGACGCAGGAGTTTTGCTTCTAGAAGCTGCTGCAAAGGAGGAGTGTGAAACAGTCATGATCCTGCCCTCGAATACAAGCTGTAAATCGCCCTGGGCTGTATGAGCAGGGGTCCAGAAAAGAAAAATCAACTGTAATGGCATCATCAAAGGCAGCAGAGACATCGCAGCACCGTATCTGGCAGGACACCCGCAGGATGGAGATGCAAACAAGAACATGGGATTTCGATCGGAAGTAAGACCTTGAACTATGGCTGAGAAGCCGGTGTGCTAGAAAATGCCCAGCTATCACGTAGGAGAGGTAAACACCGCGATGTTGCACTGCAAACGAAGCTGATCCGGGCGTTAACGAGGCAGAAACACCAACCTCAGTCATGCTGGCCTCCAAACCCACTGGCCGCTGGGGCTGAACCCGCCATCTTCCAGCACCATGCCCAGAGACGGCATGCTGGGGAAACGCCAACCACACAGGGCCACAGCTCATGCTCACAGACTTTCTTTCTTTCTTTTACATTTATCAAATGGGCTCATTTGCATTCTTTTACTGACTAATCAGTACTTGAATCTCACATCAGTCAGCAGGCTAAAGAAATAAATCAATGAATCCAGGCCATTAAAAATTACATCACAATAGCAGCACCAGCCAGTGGTCCAGCTACAAGCTAGGCAAGCATCACTCCTAGCTTTATCTTGGCAGATTAAAACGCCAATTATCACCAGGCCATTTAGGTAGCCTATCACCTATTTTAAAAAAAAATCTCAATCTAGAAATAAAAGCCCCTATTATATAAAAGTCCAGATTTCCAGAATCAGCCTCTGAAGCCTAATAAATCTTATATTTAATGCCTTACCCGCTTCATTGGTACACAGTCAATTTATTACCAAATAAAAGGCCCTGTAATTGCTGGTGGCAATTAACAGGAATCATTTTCTCCTGTTTTATTCCTACAAAGTGCCATCCCTTGCTCAGCTGCTGGGATAGGCAGACATCCCGATAGATTAAGAAACTGCGTGTCTCTGGTTTTGAGTGTAGCTGTATTGGTCTAAGGACAAAGGCAGACGAGGTTCTTTGGGTACATGTAATATCTTCTATTAAACCAAGTAAATGTTGGCGAAATGGTTCTTTGCAAGCTTCTGGGCACAAACACCCTTCTTCCGGCATGGGGAGAGTCTGCTGGTGTTTGGCGCACCCAGGACAACACAACACCAGCAGACTCTCCCTGTGCTGGAAGAAAAGGTGTTTGTGCCCAAAAGCTTGCAAAGAACTATTTTTCCAACTATTTAGTTGGTCTAATAAAAGAGATCACATCTACCCAAAGCACCTCGACTGCCTGTGTCACTGGTTTCTGGCTTGAGAAGGAACCGAGAGACTCTTTTTCCTTAAAGGTTCACGTTCAAAACCACCTGAGACTCCAACATGCCACTGCACCCGCAGCAAGGAAACTTTTGTCACTTTTGGACCTGCTCAATTGAGGCTTCCCTTGCACACATTTCCAGAGTCCCTAACAAAGGATGTGGGGCACGTTGTGGAGCGTAACACACATCTCTGCAAATCAAATGGTGTAAGATAATGGCAGTTTCCCCAGAGGAAGAAATCATCCTTCATATTTTGAAGGAACACTGTCAAGCAAGTATGGATGTGTTCTGCTTATCTGAAGAAAATAAAACATTTTTGGGCACTGCTCAGGGGAAAGAAAAGATGCTACAGACTATTCAGAAAATCTATAACATGTAAACAAGCCGTTGACCATACTGGGGAAATATTCTAGTATGCAGAGGATCAGCACACAGCGATGGGCATTCACAGCACAGATCTGGGCCCCTGTGCAAGTCCAGGCAGAAATCATACTGATCAGGTAACTTTATAGTAGCGATGTATTCATAATACAGGTCAGCTAGGCAGCAAGGCAAGTGGGAGACCACCACTGTGTCCGCTCGTTGCCAAAACCTTTCTCCATTGCACTCAGTGCCCCCCACTCCTGCAGTAAAAATCCTGACCCCAGGAAATCAGTGCCCTTTCCTCCTCGCACTGAATTTTTGCTCAAAGCCAGAATGCACCTAGCACTACAAACGCAGTCACTGAGGCATGGCGAGAAAGGCGCGTTCTCCAAACTTCAGTAACATTTTACCACACAGCTTGAGAAGCACCGTTAATCCTGAAAATGTCATGCCACAGAAGAAAAGACCTCACCCCTGGCATGGCTCTGGAGGGAAAGTTGAAAATACAGGCATTAAGAGCCAGGTTATGTGCTCTGGGAAACACCGAAATGCCACCAAAACACAGTCGCTCAAGCCCATTCATTCAGACCTTTGCTATCAGAGTACAGGTCACCAGTGACTCAGCAGGGAAAGTTAAGTATTGTTAAAAACCAGGGAGAGTCTGAGTGACAGCGGCAAAGCAAGCTCTGGACTCCACCAAAATTATGAACCCATTTCCATCTGAATGGCCGAGAAAAGAAACAGGGCATGTTGGCACTGCATTTTACTGGTTCGATTCAAGTACGAACTGTACAACCACAACAGAAGGGAGAAACAGAAGAACTCGACGGCCGCTTTTGTAGGTCGGCTCCCACCCTCTCCATTATCCCAGATCCCCTTGGGCCGCAGAGCTTTTTGGGGGCTGCGAAGGGAGAGCCAAGCTAGATTGGAGAAACACAATCGGCTTTACAGCAGAGTGTGGGTCTGGAGGGCTTGGCAAGGGAGAAAGGAGAGAAACTACCAAGAAAACGGTGCTGCCTTTTAAAGGGAGCCTGCCCAGCTCCTTCTAGGAACAAACCCGCGTTAGGAAAGAGCATCACCTCTCCACCGGATGAGCAAGGCAGGCTCCGCACCGAAAACACACCACCTTGGAAAACAAAGAGCCTCTCCGCCAGGCGCACACACTGATCACACAAAATGTTACTGCCACAGATTCTTGAAGCCGTCGATACGGGAACAAAAGCAGATGTAAATGTCGTTGGCTTTGAATTCCCTCCTCCAGTGTGGGCTCACAGCATGGAAAGCCGCACGCCCGGCAGCCCTTACAGAAACCAGCTCTCGGCTCAGGGGAGCAGGAGGGAGCAGGAAGAAAACCAGCCCTGGGCAAACCTGCCTGCTCGTTTCCTTGTGGAAACCCAGCAAGAACAGACACGAGCCGTGGCCCCTTGCACTAAGAGCGCGGGTGATGATACAACAGGCCCGACCCTCCCGCTCACGGCAGCAAGGAAACATTTGCTGGAAACCGGCGCTCGGTATTGTTTCCAGACCTCGTGCACACAAACACACACACGCACTCGAGTTGCTATCTCGGGACAAGAAACATTGCACAATTCTGCATTACGAGCAAACAGAGCGACAAGGCCGTCCGTCTCCCGTCGGCAGGATCGCGCCGGATTCCTGAATGAACCGGCCGCACCGACCAGGCCGGCCGTCGCCCAGCCCTGGCAAACGCGCCTCGGCACCCGTTCACAACGGGAAACTCATGCCCGTCCTGAAGGCCGGAGTCATTTCGATTTGCATCACCCGGGAACACACCTCGGCGGGGTGAGACGCCCGAAGCAGGCCGCGGCGCAGGGGGCCGCGCAGGCACGCGGGGGGTTATTTCGGAGCTACGTAAGCAGCGACAAACACAAAAGGGGATCACGGCGCGGGCGGCACCG
>NW_005842578.1:437897-442304 GCF_000455745.1 Alligator sinensis
TGTGGGTGCGCATGCGCGAGGGGGCAGGCGCGCTGAAAGGCAGTGAGCCGCGCGTGCGCAGAGATGTCCTCTTTCCCACGTGCGAGCCCCTGTCACCTGGGCCACCTCCCCGCGCATGCGCCCTCCCCCCCTTAGTGAAGTGGGTGGGTGGGGTTTCCAGAGGTCATGACCCTGCCCCCCCTTGTGACTGGTGTCCCCAGGGTGGCACTAGGCCCGGGGTGGGGCGAGCGACCCTGGTCTCACCCCACTGGGCCAGGGCTTGCCCCTTGAGCAGGCGCCTTTTGCATCCTCGCTTCTGTCCTGCCACAAAGCCCCCACTGCCCCGCTCGGCCTGGTGTGTGGCTGGGGGCTGCTGGGGCAACTGCCTCTTCCTGCCCCTGCCCCATGATTCCTGCCCTGCCCGAGCTTTATAACCACGTGCTTGGGAGCAACGGCCATTTCTATCCCGGCAGCGGCTCAGGGAGTCGGCCTACTTCACCGCTCCTGATCGTCCCCCTGGTTCCTGTTGATCTCTTTGCTCCCTGGGCGTGAAGGACCCTCTCGGCTTCATAACCGTCTGGATCTTTCACCGGTCCAGCAGTGCACAACCCTTTTGGCCATGGGGTGCCTGCTCCGTCTGCGAGCCAGACGCGGCCAGCCACGTGGAGTGGGGCAGGCCAAATCTGGCCGTGCAGAAAAAACGGGGTGGGCCCAGCCCCGATCCAGCTGTGGGAGACAGGGGGACGGGGCTTAGCCCAGTCCCCATCCAGCTGTGAAGGGGCGTGGCCCAGGCCCGATCCAGCTGCAGAGTGGGAGGCAGCATCCCAATCCAGCCGTGGCTCGGTCCCATGGGGGGAAGGCAGCACAGCTGTGCAGGGTTTGGGAGTTTGGCAGCGGGGAGGGTGGCCGTATTAATTGCCATCACTCCCCCACCACCAAATTTCCTGACCGGTGGAGAGCCCGGCGGGCCAGACATGACAGCTCCACAAGCTGCCTTTGGCCCACGAGCCAACGGCTGAGCACTGCTGCCCTGGATCATCCCCTGAACTCAGGTGTGGTCACACGCCCTCAGGGGAACATTAGCTCAGGTGCGGAAAGGACTGACAGCGAAGCAGACAAGATGCTCCAGGCGGCAAGATTTTGCTTTACAAATCTGGCTGAGAGACGTGCATTTCATTATTATTTATGACTGCAGGACGAATGAGACAATAGCTCTGGCCCCCTTTTTTTTAATTTTTATTAGTTTGTTGTGTTTTTTAAGCTTACTATAGAAGCTAGCAAATGAGTCTGCACTCCAGTAAAGTGCTGTTTGTGTTTTGCTTTGCTCACACACTGAATAATACAGCGCTGGCCCCCAGCGCATTAGTACAGCTTCTGGTTTCTCTCTAAGTGGAGAAAGGCGTGTGTTGTGTTAGCTGTGATCACAGACAGGGAGGGCGGGAAGGGATCTCCGGAGGTCAGCTCTAGTCCAGCCCCTGCTCCGAGCAGGACCAGCCCCAACTACATCATCCCAGCCAAGGCTTTGTCCAGCCGGGTCTTAAACACCTCCCAGGATGGAGACTGCACCACCTCTCTGGGGAGCCTGTTCTAGTGTTTCACCACCCTCAGAGTGAGAGAGTTTTTCCTAATATCCAACCTCAAATTGCCTTGCTGTAGCCTGAGCCCATTGCTCCTTGTCCTGTCATCTGGGCTGACGCTATCTGCACCCTCCTTTTCAAAACCCTAGATCCACCCGCGTGCGCTGAGGACACGGGGTCCGGCGCCAGGCTCAGCAAAGCAGGTTACAATGGTGTGTGTGTCGCGTCACACGGGATCGTAGGAAAGTCGGCCTCACAGAGAATCCGGCTGGGCAAGCCCGGCACTCCTAATGCGGGGCAGAAGGGGGAACCGACCAAAAACGTCTTTTCCCTTTAAAACCTCCATAGAAATCCTGGCGTGGTGGGGTAGGCAGAGGTCACGTCTAGTCTAAGGCCCTGCCCGAGGCAGGATCAGCCCCGTCTGAACCAGCCCAGACAAATCCACCACCAAACCTCTTTGAAAAACTACCGTCAACCTTGACACAGCATCAGACATCGCATCCGAACCTGCTCCAGGTGAGGCAGGGGGACCACGGCAGCCAATGTCCTGCTGCTGGAGGAGGCTGTTCAAATACACCAGAGAGATCCCAGGCTGAGGCCACGTCCCCACTGCGGAGGAAGGCAAAGCCCCCCCAGTCTGTACCAGTCTGACTATGGGAGAAAATTCCCAAATGCAGCATCAGTCTGACCCTGAGCAGCAAGGCAAGACCCTCTAGCCAGGACCCTCAGGCGTAGGTCCCTGCAGATACATTGGCACAGGCTAGTTGCCATCCCCAGCCTGGGCTGCAGCCAACACCCAGCGGCTCTGAGGAAGGCCTAACCTCCCCCGGCACATCGGGGAGGGGGGCAACCAGCGAAGCCCAGAAGCCCTGGACATCCCCATAGTGGAGCATGGGCATCGCTGCGCCTAGATCACCCCAGCCAGTGGCTGCCCAGCCTCCCCTGGAGCCCCTCCAGGGATGGAGAGTCCACAGCTTCCCTGGGCCTCACTGTAAGGGGGGGCGTGATGGAGGGGTTGGTTTCTCTCCCAGGCCCATGCGGCAACCAGCAAAGCCCAGACGCCTGGGAGCTGCTTTTCACCCTTGGGAGGCAGGAAGGAAAAGGCACGGACCCGTGGTAGTGCTCTCCTGGCAGCTCGCCTCTCCAGCCAGGCACTGAAGTGGCCGGGTCCGCGGGTCGCCTAGAGGACAGGAGAGCTGCCGGGACTGCGATGGCCAAGAAACCCCAGCTGGAGTATGAGGCACGATGCCTGATGTGGGATTTAGTCTAACCTGGGTGGGTATCTGCCATCGCCCGGTGCTGCCCAGCTGTCCACAGAGGGTCAAATGATGCAATACCTGTGTCGCCTGCACGGGCCAGGCTCAGAGGCACTCAGTTCCTATGGGTTTCATGTGAGTCAGGCCCCGAAATACCTTTACAAAGCAGTATCAAAGAGCTTGGGAGAGGGAGATACCTCTGGGGAGCACCCCAGAGCCCAGCACTTAGAGAAGAGGCAGCGCCCGAAAGCTGTAGATCGCCCATCGGGAGAGCAGGGCGCTTCGTCCTCCAGCCCCGTTCCTCCCCGGTCTAGCATCCTGGCGAGGCGGTTTGAGCCTTCTGTAAACTCAGCCCCTGCTCGGTGGGAAATAATCACAGCTTCAGACGGCTGCCGGTGACTCAGGGAGGCTATTTCTGGTTCTCCTCACAGGTCCCCACTGGAGACAGGAGTGGCTTTATCCCCATTTCACAGCAGGGAAGCTTGGCTCCGGGAGAGGAAATGACTTCCCCGATGACAAGCAGAGCTGGGAACTGGAGCTCTGGCCTGACCAAAGCATCCTCGAGAGGATAGTAACTTGCTGAAGACTCTTCCAGCCAGCAAAAGTCACAGAGAAATCCGGAACCAAAGGAGACAGCATCCCCATGCGGGCTCGTCCAAGTCTTTGCTCCTCTGTGCACGCAGGAGACGGCCCTGCTGGGCACCCACCCGATGCAGGGGCATGGGAAACAACAGAACAAGGAGGGGGAAGCTGCTGAGCTGCAAGCGGGACCGACCGGACCGGCA
The DNA here is from genome assembly GCF_000455745.1 of Alligator sinensis. Classification (NCBI taxonomy): domain Eukaryota; kingdom Metazoa; phylum Chordata; order Crocodylia; family Alligatoridae; genus Alligator; species Alligator sinensis. Next base: position 441,495 of record NW_005842578.1, read on the forward strand.
GGCCGAGGACGATGCTTCGGGCAGGGCGTGGAAGGAGCAAGGTGCTGAAATCTTCTGCGCGAGACTCTGCTGCATCAGAGATACCCCGATGGCTATCCTGTGCCGCTCCCCGCGTGGCAGGGAGGGCTACCCCTCCACCCCACTGCCAGCATCGCACCAGCCTCTTGGCACTAGCCACTGCCTGGTCTTTGCTGAGATCAGAGAGCGGCTGAGCCCTCTGGGAAGCCCACGGGCACGAGAGGCCGGAGGGAGGCGTATGGAGGATGCCGTCGGCCGCCCAGCGTGGCTGCGGGCGGCTGGAAAGCCTCTGGGATCTGCGGTTTCACAAACCCCAGCACGGAGCCCAGCCCTTCGCTCCTGCCGGCAATTCGCGCAGCACAAACAGCTCCACGGACAGTCGAGAGAGGACGTGTTGTCTGCGCCGCGGCGCTGCTCAGCCGCGTGTCCTAGGCCCTGGGGGACTCCCCGCCGGCGCGGCACGGCACAGGGCCTGGGCTGCTGGAGCGGAGCAGAAAGCCGGACGACGCGCAGCGCCCGGCCAGCCCCGGACACCGACGTTTCTGCCGCGGTGCTGGCCCTGCCGGGCTGTGCGAGGCCGCTCTGAGCCTGGGGTGGTGTCAGGTCCATCCCGGCGTCGCGAAGCGGCTGCACGATGGATTTGTCGGGGTGGTTCGGATAGAGCCGGTCCTTCTCCCTCCGGCAGGGTTGGACTCGATGTAGGGTGGCCAGGCGTCGCGGGCGGTCCCGGATTTCAAAGTCGGTCTTGGTCTCTGGGGTGGGGGGCCGCGGCCCCAGCGAGCCCCCAGGTCG
>NW_005842578.1:442465-442683 GCF_000455745.1 Alligator sinensis
GAGCAGCTGTGCGGGGTCGGGCCGTCATGGTGAGTGGGGGCACCGTCGGAGCTGGGGTCCCCTATAGAGACGGGTCTCTTACAGGGAAGGGGTCCCCCCTATAGGGAAGGGGCAAGAAGTGTCCCCTATAGGGAAGGTGGGGGTTCCCTATACTGAAGGGGTGGGGGCAAGTGCCCCCTGTAGGGGAGGGATCCCAGCCAGCAGCCCCCAGTGGCAGG
>NW_005842578.1:442790-443651 GCF_000455745.1 Alligator sinensis
CGGCGGGCGCGGGGAGGGGGACGGGGACGGGAGGGGAGGAGACGCTGCAGCGCGTGGCCTGGACGGGCCGCGGGTGCCGAGGACGGGGTCTCTTCCCTCTCCTGGGCTGCGCCCGTGCTCCGTGGGGACTCGACCCCGCGGGGTCCACCCTGGAGGGCCTCGCCCCTCTGCTCAGGCTCCGACGCATGCTGCGTTTGGGGCGAGGCAGGGATTTCGCCCCACGCAGAGTGGCGCGGACAGGGCGGCGCTGCCCGCCTCTGCAGCAGGGGCACGGCCTCCGCCGCGATCTCTTGATAACAGCCTTTGACGGCGCTGCCAGCCGCGGCCCCCCCCCGCTTTCCCCGGGGTCAGGTTCGGGGGCGATGCCCGGTGCGGTGTCAGGGCTGACGGTCGTGTTGCTCGGAGGTTTGACGCTGGGTTTGCCTGGGCTGGTTGGGACGGGGCTGATCCTGCCTTGGGCAGGACATGAGCCCTGGAGCTCCCTTCCAGCCCTTCTGCAGGGTTACCGGGCTGCCCTGAGGAGCAGGGGAGCACGTGGCGTAGGGCCAGCGACGGCCCCGCGGCCGACTCGGTCCATCTCCCGACACGGGTTTGCCGGACCCGTGGTGCCCAGGCTCCTGCAGCTGGGAGGTGCCCGGTGTGATGCCCTCCAGCACTCGCACCGTGGAGGCTTTTTCCTAATGGGACCTTTGGGTGCACGGGGCAAAGTATCTGGAGGTTGAGGCGTTGGGGGTCCCACCGCTGGTTCCTAGTGGGGGTAGCAGGGGGGTGGCGAACACAGCTCTGGGCTGGGTTGTGGTCAGGATTTCCTCTGAGGAAGCCCTTTCTCCCAGCTCAGCAGAACGGAGCTCGTGGCCTTTC
>NW_005842578.1:443724-464469 GCF_000455745.1 Alligator sinensis
GGGTGGCGGGGCCCGACGGGCCCCGGGGGGGGGGGGAGCCCCGTGGCTGGGGGACAGGACCTCCACGAGATCTGGGCTCCTGCTGGTGGGAGAGGAGAGATCGCGGGTGTCGGGCTTGTGGCAGGGCAGAGCCCCGGCTTTCCTGCCTGCAAAGGGCTCCGTCCCGAGCCATCCTGAGCTGCCCTGGTGCCTCTGCTGTGGGCGTTCCCCTGCAGCGCGGCTCTTCCTTCCCCTATCGCTCTGCGAGCAGCTGGGTGGAAGGAGAGGCCTGGCTGGCTTTGCTCTGCCAGCGGGGAGGTGGGGTCGGTGGGTGAGGGGAAGGAGCCAGACCCCCTGCAGCAAAGGGGGCAGCTGAGAGGGGGCAACCCGCCCTGCCCGCTGCATTGGGCTCCCCTGAGGGTCTGCACCCTCGATCCGTGCTGTTGTCCGTGACCCAGGCGATGGAGCCTGACCTCATCCGCTCTCCACGCAGATTCGCTTCATCTTGATCCAGAACCGGGCCGGCAAGACGCGCCTGGCCAAGTGGTACATGCAGTTCGACGACGACGAGAAGCAGAAGCTCATCGAGGAGGTTCACGCCGTGGTGACTGTGCGGGATGCCAAGCACACCAACTTCGTGGAGGTACCGCTCGGCCGGCGTGTCACGGCCCCCGACACTTGGGGAGGGGGTGGGCGGGACGTGGAGGTGTCGGCTCCTTGCCAGATCCACCTTGATGTGGGTGGATCAACCCGTCCAAGGAATCCTGGCCCAGCCCCGCCATGCGGCTGACAGCAGGGCGACAGCTTGCTCTTGCACCGCGGGCGTGAGCTTCCAAAGTCTCCCATCCTAGCGGGAGCAGCCAGAGGCAGGGGGAGGGAACGTCGGCTGGCACCGAGAGCAGCTACCTGGGACTGGGGACTCCTGGGTTCTGCTGCTGTCTTGCTGTGTGCAGCTGGGGTGAGGGTTTTCCCTAGCAGGAAGGCAACTGAGAGGACCTGGGGGGCGCAGGGGTCTCCTTCAGACCGTCTGCTCCCCTGGTCGAGCCTCCACCGTCGTCCTGTCCCCTCAGTTCCGGAACTTCAAGATCATCTACCGGCGCTACGCGGGGCTGTACTTCTGCATCTGCGTGGACGTGAACGACAACAACCTGGCATACCTGGAAGCCATCCACAACTTCGTGGAGGTGAGCGCTGGTAGGCGGTGGCTGGGCCTGGTCTTGGGGGCACGGCTCTCGGACGGTTCCTCAGGGAGATGGAGCCTTCCTCGGTGATTGACCGGCTGTCCACATCTCCCTCTGTGTGCGCCTGGGCCAGCCAGCAGCTCCTGTCCCTCGCCGTGAGGCTCCTCCGGGTCTGTGGGTTACAGGGAGCAGAGCAAAGCCCCACCTAGCGCTCGCTGGGCTCTGAGCAACCACTGATGGCTTTGCTGGCTGCAAAAGACCCGTTTCCTGCCCTGCGTCCCACGCGGTGGGGCTCCAAGGAGGGCAACGAACCATCATGACCGGTGCCTTGAGTTGCTTCGAATCTCATCGTCTCTGGGCACCTTGCGGTAGAGGCTGTGCCTGAGCCCTGCTGTCGGATCGGCTGGATGCAGCAGGGTCCCCTGGGCTGAGTTGAACAGGAGGGCACGCCGGTCTCGTGGCACCAGGTGGCACAAACCAGGCCCCGACTCCCACTGTCTTTTTCCTCCTCCCAGGTCCTGAATGAATATTTCCACAATGTCTGCGAGCTCGACCTGGTGTTCAACTTCTACAAGGTGAGCAGAGCATGGTGGGGCCGGGCCAGGCGGGGCGTCCCCTTTGCAGCCCTACAGTGCGGCTCTGAGCTGGGGACGGGCTGGCAGGCGGGGTGCCCTCGTGACCGACAGCTCCCAGCCTGCAGGAGGGGACGCGCTGGGCCGCGTAGAGCTGGTGGAGTTAGATGCCCGCAGCAGAGGGAGTTGGGGGGCAGGAAGGCAAGGCGTGCAGGGCTGATTGGGTCCCAGAGGGCAGCAGGGGCTCGTGGAGCTGCTCTGTGCTGTGGGGCAGGGAGGCCACGTGCTCCCTCTTTCTCCTTGGGATGAGTGTTCAGCCTCCTTGGCTTGAATCTTGTCGTCTTCCCCCTGCAGCCTTGGGGGAAGGGGCAGGCGCTGCTACAGGTGTCCGTCTTGGGGGCAGCACTCGGTGCCGATGGGTGAGCCCGGTGCCTCTGGATGCGGGGCTCACGGGTGGGTCCTTCTGGCTGCAGGTTTACACTGTGGTGGACGAGATGTTCCTGGCCGGCGAGATCCGCGAGACGAGCCAGACCAAAGTCCTGAAGCAGCTCCTCATGCTACAGTCACTGGAATGAGCTGCCCGACCCCTCCCCGCTCCCTGCACCCCTCCATCTTCACCCTGCCGGGCTCGTCTCGCGCTCGGTCCCGGGATCGGCGACTGCCCAAAACGAACGTCGCTGCTCTCAGCTGGGAAGGGATGCTGCTCCCGGGAATCACAAATGAGTCACAGATTCCAGGCCCGCGTGCGCCCTGCCCGGCCTGCGCTCCCCCAGGGACAGACATAGGGGCGCAGATCCCTGGGGGCAGGCAGGCGGGCCAGCTGTCTCACGCCCCTGCCCTCCACCCAGCCATCTCCCCGTTCATCTAAACGTGTTGTGCTGCCTGCCTAGAAGAGGGACCATAGCTCTGTGTTCGCCGTGGGCAAGCAGCTGCTTTGTCCGTGGCCGGTGGAGCGATTGTATTGAAATAAATGTCTGTGAAACGTTTCGGTGACCCGTGCCCTTTTCTGCAGGGCCCCGTGGGGCTGGCCGAGGCCAGAGGGGGCTGTCGGATTGTCTAGGTGCAGACCGCCGATGTTCTGAACATCTTCATCCGGCATCCCAAAGAGATGCTTGTCTAGCAGCACCAATGAGGGGGATCCCGTTGTCTCCCGGGGATCTCGTCCCTGCTCTTCTGCCTGGAAGACACCCCCCCCCCCTCCTTGCCTTCCTGCCTGTCTTAAGGGAACTGACCTGGCTCTTTTGGCCACAAACTGGTGCCAAGGCCATCAAGAGGGCAAGGAGTTGCTTAGGCATGTTGGTATCATTGTGAAGGACCAGTTCTCCCCTCCCCTGCTCCTTCCTGTGACCGCGGGAGCGGGGAGGTGGCATCAGCGACTGGGTGTCGTAGGCTGGAACCTGGCTGTCCTGGGACTGTTGGTTCATGGAGGTGACCAGGAGACTGGGCTCCAGTCTTGGGGTCCTTGCACTCGCGTTGCACCCTCTGCTACAGTAGACTTGTTCTTTCGGTCCGTCCATCTGGGAGTCTGCCCTAGGAGCCTGCTAGACGAGGAGGCCTGGGAGGGACCTTCCCGGTCGCTCAGCCCAGCCCCTGCCGCCACAGGCATCACGGCACCGTCTCCGCTAGCTCAGTGTCCTCCAGCCAGCTCAGCTCCTCGCTCTGGTGGGCGGCTGCTCCAGACGGACCACGTTTCCGAGCTCAGTGTCTTTGCAGTCTGTCGTGTCTGGTGGTCCTGGTAGCTTCTCCTTTGTCCTCTGCATCGCGGTTGGGCCTAACATGAAAGTAGGACGTAGTAAGTTGAAACTAGCATGCCGAAGTTTTTTTCACAGCCGTGTAATTAAAGGGTGAATCTCGTTGCCACCGGATGTGGGGAAGCTGAGAGTTTAACCTTGTTCACAAAGGGACTGGACAAAGTCCTGGAGGAGAGGGGCACTGGGAGCTGTCGAGCACGGCAGCGAGGGGCACGGCCTCCGAATCGGAGCGTCCTGGACCTTCGGTGCTGGAGGCAGCGAGCGGGAGAGGAGCAGGAAAACCCTCCGCGCTCTGCCGCCGCATGACGCAGGGACTGGGCGAGCTGGACCTACGGTCTGATCCAGTAAATGGCACTCGTGTAGTATTTTCCTGTGGTCAAAACCAGAGCCGGCACGTTCGAGGGGGCCCTTGCAGCTAGAAAGGCCGAGCACCGCTGGCTTCACCCGTGTCGTTGCGTGACGCTGGGCTTCGCCCACTAGAGAGCGCCCGTGCCGCGCGTCGTCTCTGCCGGCCGCGAGCAGCACGGGCGCTTGGTGGCTGCGGCTTCAGCAGCTCTCGGCAAGGGATCCCCGGGCTCGCAGGTTGTTGATGCTGCACGGTCATCCCCGACCCGTACGGGTGCGAGATGGACCGCTTCCTCGGCGCTGTCGGGTGTGTTGAGAACCGACCGTCCCTCCTGGGCTGCGCCGACGTGGGGTGGAAAGGGACGGGCTGGGGCACGGTGCATCCAGCCCCTGCTAGCGCCTTCAGATGCAGCCTGAGCTCCAGTCCGGCTCCTTGCTGGAAGCTGCCTCGTTCCCTGCTCCAGTTCTACCCCAGGCCGGTTCATCCTCGCAGCGTCCTGGGCTAAAGCCGTCCTTCAGCCGCAGGAGCTCCCGGGCTCAATGCACGAAGGGGAGGAGGGGAAGCCGAGGCCCGTGGCGGGGACGGGTCTCATGATGGGTCGCTGGGAGTCGAACCCAGGTGCCCTGAGTCCCAGCATGGTCGGTCCACGGCGGCAGCTGCACTGCCCAGACGCACAACCAGGCCGGAGGATGCTCTTAGGGAGACGGTCCTGTGTGCGTTCAGCACGGCGTAGCCGGCAGCTTGTCGATGCCCCGTGCAAACTCCCGCTGTGCGGGTTGCCAGGTGCCCTTCCCCGGGGCCACCACCACGGCTCCCTCCCCTCCCCTCCCCTTCCCGGGTCGTGCGCCACGGGGCACGGACCTTCCCTCCTTCCTGCGCGGGACGTGCTGCGCTCGCACCCGGATTGACTCGCTCCTCGTTTTGCAGCTGGCGGCCGAGTCTCTCCCACCGCTTGGGTTTCTCTCCGCGGGCTGGAGTTGGGAAAAAGTTGCGCGTGCAGTTGGCTTGCCTCTGTAATAACCACGGGACGCGAATCTTCAGAGGCCGTGACCCTGACGTTAGACTCGCAAAATAGCTTCCGGCATGGACGCCCTGGGCCGTGACTCGCCCAACTTTCCAGGCGGGTAACCGGGAGCGGGAGAAATCCTGCTCCTCCCCTGAGGCACGGCGGGCAAATCCAGCAGGCGGGAGACCCTCGCTCCTGCCCTGGAGTCTGGAAGGGGGGTCGCCCGGCACACGGGGAGCCGGCGAACGCTGGGTCCGTGGGCAAGCCAGGCTGAGTACCGGAGAAGCCATGGGAGAGGCATAAGCCAAGTACAAGGCTGAGCCTTGTTGCTTTGCCTTCTGGGTCAGGGGTCTGTGCTGGAAGGGGTGAAGGGTCAACTGACCCTGGCTGGCTGCTCCGGGCGCTGGGCCCAGCTGCAGGGTTTTGGCCACCCGAGTCTGCCCCGCCGCCCAGGGCAGGCGGCCAAGGCCCCAGGTTCACGGCCACGGCCTGGCAGCGCGTCTGTCCAGTACAGGCGGGCGCGGAGACCCGGGCAGGGTGCCCTGCAGGGTGCCGTGGGGCTCTCAAAGGTGTAGGCGACCCCCGCAAGGGGGCAAGCCCTGGTTTCAGGTGTGCTTGAGAGCCCCAGCACGTGGGAGGGGAATGGGCCTGCAACGAGAAGGGTGAAAAATCACAGAAAATTGAGGTTGGTTGCATCTTGTCCAAGCAGGACCAGCCCCAACCCCATCATCCCAGCCGAGGCTTTGTCTACCCGGGTCTTCAACACCTCCAGGGATGGAGACCGCGCCACCGCCCTGGGGCCCTGCTCCCGTGCTTCACCCCCTCCTCGCGAGAGAGCCGTTCCTCCTAGCTAACGTTAACAGATGGTGGCAGGGGTCGTACCGCGCGGCCGTGCGAGTCCGTTCTCACCCACCGTCCAGGGGGGCGGTGGCGCGATTGCACCCACTTTCATTCCCAGCCCACCCAAACTTGCAAACCAGCTGCCTGGGAGGGGCAGGGCCATTTCTACTCGGGCAGCAGGGAGGGAGCCCGCTGACTCCAGATTCCTGCTAATCTCTCCGCTCCCCAGGTGTCGGCCCTCTCCTTTTCACCGGTCCCGGTGTCCCTTTCCCAGCCGAGGCTTTGTCTACCCGGGTCTTCAACACCTCCAGGGATGGAGACCGCGCCACCGCCCTGGGGCCCTGCTCCCGTGCTTCACCCCCTCCTCGCGAGAGAGCCGTTCCTCCTAGCTAACGTTAACAGATGGTGGCAGGGGTCGTACCGCGCGGCCGTGCGAGTCCGTTCTCACCCACCGTCCAGGGGGGCGGTGGCGCGATTGCACCCACTTTCATTCCCAGCCCACCCAAACTTGCAAACCAGCTGCCTGGGAGGGGCAGGGCCATTTCTACTCGGGCAGCAGGGAGGGAGCCCGCTGACTCCAGATTCCTGCTAATCTCTCCGCTCCCCAGGTGTCGGCCCTCTCCTTTTCACCGGTCCCGGTGTCCCTTTCCTCTGCAGCGTTGCTGTCCGGTAGCCGTTCCTGGGGCCGTCTCTCTCCTGTTCCCCAGCCCGGCAGGCTGTCCGCGGCTCTGGCTGAAACCCGGGCTCAGCCGGCGTCATCTTAACTCGGAGCTGACTCGTGCCGAAGCGCGGGAAGCACCGTCGAGACCCTCGGAGGCTGGGCTTTGTTTTATGCACGTGAACGAGGCGCACGTTTAACTGCAACGACTGTGGGACTTGCAGTACGACCTCCTCGGACCATCTCCCGCCTGGTTATTCAAAACGAGCAACTTTACACGGAAGAGAGCCAATTATTTCACGTTTCGCTCGTTCCATTTGCTTTGATGTTAAACTGAAGAATGTGACGCCAGCCCCCCGAGCGTATTGGTATCGGTCTTTAGTTGAAGAAGGCGCGTGTTGCGTTCGATGCGATGATGGCCGACACCAGCTGCACCCCATTTTCAAAATCCAAGGTCTGCCTATGGCTGGCTTTACTTGACTTACACCACGGCAAAGACCATAATCCTCAATCTCCACTCGGGCTTTCCAGCAAGACGGTTATGGCATGGTCGGGATCCCAAAGGAAAGTGATCTGCTGGGAGAGCGGGGCTGGGACGGGCCACGATCAGCGCTCGAGCACCGAACGTTGCGGGAATTAAGCTGATTGCCGACAGCCCCGCTTCTGAGGTCGTGTCTGGAGTCTGGCGGCCTCTCCTTTCCCACGACAACCGCGGGGCTCGTCCACACGTGAGAGCCAACCCGGGAAAAAGCTGGGAGTGGATCGGGGTCTGCAAAGGCCCCTGGCCGGGGCCGCCCAGCCCCAGCCCTCGGCACAGGCTGGCACGGAGCCGGAAGGCGAGGCCGGCCTGCTGCAGCTGATGCAACCCGGCCAGCTGTTTCGTCTCTGCCCGGGCCCGGATCTGCGCTTCCTGCACCGGGTGACGCAACTCGCAGGTGAAATAACGGCGTCCCGAGGCGGGCGCGGGCGGGAGCGAGCAGGCGGCGCTGCCTGGGGGACGCCCGGGGCTCTGAGAAGGCACGCTATAGCACGCTTCGCTCCTGCTAATCTCTCTTCGCTCCACAGGCGTTAACGACCCTCGTTTCTTTTTAAAGGTCCTGATGTGCCGTTAACCGAGCTGCCCTTTCTTCTGCGCTGTTGCTGTCCCTTGGGCTCTTGGTGGGGATATCGCTCCTCCGTTTCACCGCTTAGTTCTAGCTCCTTCCCTCGACTCCCGCGTGGTCACGTGAATCTGGGGAGCGTTAGCTCAGGTGTGGAAAGGGCCGACAGCGAGGAATTGGAGGCACTGCCAAGACGCTCAAGAAGGCGAGGCGATGCTTTATAAATCTGAATAAGACGCACATCTTTCATTATCATAACTACAGGACTAATGAGACGGTATCTTTCGACTATTTTTGCCTCATTTATTGTGTGTTTTTTAAACCGAATATGTGCACAATCCAATACAGTTATATGTGGGTTTTTTGCTTTGGTTTAAAATGAATCCTATAGCGCTGGGCCCCGGCGAATTAGCAAAGCTTCTAGTTTTTCTTTAAGTGCAGAACAGCGTGTGTTGTGTTATACACGCCGGTGCACCACGCCATCTGCCTCCCCGCTTCAAAACGCTCCGTCCGCCCACGGATACCCTCTGCCTTTCTGCCCCTCGGCATCCCCTCCTCCTCCGGCATTTCTCGGGGCCCAGATTCCCAGCCCGGGTGCCTCGAGATCCTTCTGGGGTGCCGCGGGGCACCGCGCAGCGTTAGGTCTGCCGTGTTGTTACTGCCCGGTGCACGACCACGACTCGCAAGACCGCTCGCGTGGTTTCAAATAGGAATCGGTAGTATTGAAAACGCCTGGACCAGCGGTTCTCCTCCCAGCTCTCTGCCAGGGGAGTCTTGCTCTGCTCTTCCTTTCCGTAGTCAGAACAGCAGGGAAGCTAAGCTGGCATTTTCCAGGCGGGGCCTTGAGCCTCGAAAGGTTGAGAGCCACGGTCTTAAGGCTTTTCAGCCACGTCAAGGGTCACGCGGCGAGACGGGCACCCGTTGCTTCCACCGCGCCGAGCAGACCCCCGCTGCTGACGGTGCCAGAGAGACTTGGTCCAGGGGCGCGAATACGCCCCAGGTGTCCTGAGCGGGTCTGGCTCCGTGCTTGCTCGGGCGGTTGTTTGGGGGCTTGGAGGCTGAGTGGGCAATGCCATGTCTCGGGTCCAGCGGGGTCTTCCTCCCTCCGTTGGTGTCTGAGCCATGCATAGGACACTGGTTTCAGACCATCAACCTCGACACTTGCGGTCCGGTTGGCTCCTGGCCGTCGGCGGCAGGTTGAGTCGACTTTGCTCCCCGCGTCCTGCTGCAAACACCTCCCGGGCAGAGCCAGTGACAAGGCGGGGGATCAGCACGGAGGTGAGGGGGGCGGGTGGGGGGCACGGATGACGTCTCCTTTTGAGTGGGGGGCTCAGTGCCCCCCCCCAGCCCTTCACGCCGCACCAAGCCCGAGCCGGCTCCACGACGCCCCGTGCACCCGTTCCCCAGAGCGCCGAGAACCGGTTTGTTGGCATTCCCCGCGCGGCGCCTAGCCAGCACAGCGCCCGGCCCTTATCGTAGGCGAGGCGAGCGTGTTTTGCAAAGCCAGGCCCGAGGACAAACTTTTCCGTGGTTCAAACCCAAGGCAGACTTAAAACGCAGCGGAAATGGTTGCTAAAGCAAGTGGTTGCGCAAATAGCCGGTGCCAGGATTGTCGACTCCCGGAGGGAGCAAGCGATAAGCGCCCCGCGCTCGCGGCGCGGAGGCAACGTGCTTTGAAGGAGTCGGCTCCAAGGGGCCTTTTCCGCGGGTCGCAGCGTTTGCTGGGGCCGTCGGGAGGGCTCGGGCCGCGGCTCGGCTGGGAGCAGGGCGCTTGCTTTGGGAGGCGAGACTCGGGTGCAGCGAAGCTTGCGCTCGGCGGGCGCGGGGAGACGTGCTCCGACAGGACGAGCGCGGCGAGCAGACGGGGCTTGCCCGTGTTTCCCAGGAGAGGATCTTTTTTTCTCCGTTCCACCTTGCAAAACCAAGGCGAGTGTCTTATTCGGGGTGTGTCGGACACGAGGAGGTCTGGTAACCGGCTCCCTGACTGCACGCTCCCAAGGCCAGCGGGCTCGGTGGCGCCAGACCCGCGGGAGAGCCGCGCGCCCCAGGGCCTGCTCGTGGCAGCGAGGCTGCGGCAGGAAGGGTGTGCTGCACAAACAGCGTGATTACGGCGCACGCTTCTTGTTCTGTCTTGCGGAGAAAATTCCCTCGTCCCCGGGGCGCTGGCAGGGCTGATAATTGCCGTATAATTGTCGTGAGAACGTAGGCAATTACTGCCTGCAGAGCTACCCGCGATGCTCCGAGGGCGGCGAAGGGGAAGGGGCCTGCAGAGTTTCACCAGACCGCCCCCCGGGGCCGAGTGAGCCCCCGCGGACCAGCGCCCTTGCTGCGTGCACGGCCCGGGCTCGGGTCCCCTTCCCATGGTGCGGCGTCACCTCCCCTCTCCCCAGCAGCTGGTCCAAGCGCCAAGCCCTGTTCCCTGCCAGCCCCTGAGCCCGTGGTCACAGACAAAAAGTCCTCTAATAACACATCCTATGGTGAGAACAAAGGTCTTCTGGGCTGGAACCCGTTAACAAGGAAGCCTTCTCATTAAGGGGTCTGCATTCAGGGCCCGGGGCAGCAGCTGAAGATGGTCCAAGAGCATGGACAATGCCGAGGTCTGGACGACACCGTCCTGGCGTGAACCCGTGCCCGTGCCCTGGATGGACAGGTCTGGCCTGTCTCTCCAGCTCTTCCTTGCCAGGCAATGGCCAAAACTTGCCTGCGATACACGTGCTACGGGCCGTGCGCGGGGACTTTCCAGCTGAGATTGCCCCGGGTCAGGGCAGCCGGGACTGGCCTGCCCGAAGTCGTGGGCTCAGCTGATCCATAGCAGGGGATGAGTTACCCCCGGCTCCTGCCGCGGCTGTCCTCGCACGCCCTGCTGACACACCCTGCGCTGGACCTTGCTCTGGCACGGCCCCGGTTCTCCTCTGCTCCGCCTGCAACGCCCGGCGAGCCTGCTGCGACGGCTGGAACGGCGGCGTCCTCCACGCAGCGTGGGTCTGACGACCCAAGTGTTTCAAGGCTGGTGGCACCAACTTGACGACCCAAAGAAGAAACCAAAACTCTTGGACTCTTGGCCCGGATCTCCTGGCCGGCCTGGGTGTGAGGCCGAGTCCCCGCGTCCCTTTGGCCTCATCGTGGCACGTGGCCCCAGCATTGCACGGAGCCCGCGCTCACGCCGAAGCGTGCCCGTGGAGCCCGGGGCAGCGAGGCGGTGGCCGGAGCGGAGCTGCGGAAAGGGGCTGTCCCGAGGAGGGGAGCCTGGAGGTCGAAGCCACCGTCTCGGCCACCTGTTGCTGAGTTTGTCCGAGCTCTGCCGGCGGCAGCCACGAGCCAAACGCCGGCCTCGAGGGTTACCGGCTATTAAAAGAAGTATTGCATCAAACCCGCGGAAACTGGCTCTCTAATCTGAGACTTGGCTCTCGGCATCTGAGAGCCGAAGCGTCCACGGGAGGAAGTGAAAATGGAGAAGAAAGACGTATTATTTTGGGACAGGAGCTGCAGGGGGAGGGGAATGCGCGGGCTGCAGTCCCGCAGACCAAGGGCTCGTCTTGGGAAGCTCCTCGAACGCCTGCTTCCCCATCGCCGCTCCCCCCGTCGCAAACCGCAGCTCGTGGCAGAGCCAGCCGGATTCAGGCCGGGCCAGGCCAGCCCTGCGCTGCCCGAGCGCTGAACCTCACCCGGCGTCGGGAGGATGGGTTTGGGAGCGGGATGCACGCAGCGGGGGTGGATGACTGACCAAGGAGCAATGGGCTCAGGCTGCAGAAAGGGAAGTTGAGGATAGATACCAGGAAACACTTTCTCCCGAGGAGGGTGGTGAAGCGCTGGGACGGGCTACGAAGAAGGTGGTGGGGTCTCCACCCCGGCAGACAAAGCCCTGGCTGGGGCTGGTCCTGCTTGGAGCAGGGGGTTGCACTAGATGTGACCCCCCCAGGTCCCTTCCAGCCTCATTTTCTATGAGTCTAACGGCACAAACACACGCGGGTGCACGAGCACCTGCTTGTTTGCCGGCTGCTCGGTGAGACGGGTGCAAAGGAGGCCCTTGCTGCAGTAAACGTCTAGTTTACGGCAAGGCCAGAAGACGGCGACGGAGAAGCGGTCGCTCCAGGGCGCGGGCGCGGGCACGGGCACAGCCTGGGCTCGGAGCCCCCACGCGGCCGCCCAGGAAGCCCCTGGCGGCGCCGTGTCGCTGCAGGCCCTGCCGCGCAGCTGCACGCCAGGCGCCGGGGACGGAGAAGCAACCTGAACCCGGAGCCCGCGGCTATTTATATTTGGGACTGAACTTTCCCAGCGAGGGAGGCGCCGGGGGCTCTGGCAGGAGGCAGCTGAAAGGTTATGGGTTCAGATCTCTCGGAGACGCGTGGGCTGGCCGGCGGCCGGAGCCTGGCCCGTGCGCGAGCTGCCCCCGGCGCCGATGGGGTCTGGGCAGCAGGACGCGCCGTCTCTCCCCCGTCGCGCTCGGGGCTGGGTGCAGACTGCGCCACTGGGCACACGTCTACATGGGAGGCTTGAATGCACATTAACCTTAGTTAATGCACGTGAAGGGCAAGCGTCTACACATGCGCAGCCTTAACGCGCATTAAAATCACAAACGTAGGCGACTCGTGCTTAAATCTGATACGTGCAAATGCAGCTACCAAATTTAGGCACGAATCGTTAAAGCGCGTTAATGAAGGTGTAGACGTGTTAAAGCACATTAACACTGTGTGTCGACCGACTTGGGACTAACTTTATTCCCAAGTCAGCCCACGTGCAGCATTAACGCGCTTTGATGCCCGCACGTGTAGGCACGGCTTGCACCTGCTTCATGCGCAGTAAGCTAGCGTGCATTACAGTTTGGCACGCTTAAATGCCCGTGTAGACATACACGTACTGTATATTCTTGCATACAGCGTTCTCCCCCAGATCAGCCCCCACCAACACGCGCCTGCACTTTACACATTGGCTGCTTTTCCGCCGTGGACGATGCGCGGCAGCCGACTCCCTGCGCCGGAAGAAGGGTGCTTGTGCCCCAAAGCTGGCGAAGAGCCACTTCTCCGACTGTTCGGCTGGTCTAACAAAAGCGATCGCATCGACCCAAAGCACCGTGTCTGCTTTGTTCAGGCACGTTTACACAAGAGGTTTTGAGTTTCCATCGGTTTGCTGAGTGAAAGAGGGCTTGATTAAAGGTATCCTGTCAACACAAGGACATTTATTTGTGCCGGTAAAAGGAGGTTGCTGCAACAAGTCCTGCACGGCCACTCCATTTCTGGATTTCCACGGGGCTTTCGCTCCGGTTCAGTCCCTTGGGACGTGGCTCCAGCGAAGCCACAACAAGGCCGGGCTGCATCCCGGGAGGGAGGTCCAGGCCCCGGCCGGAGGGCAGCGCTCGGAGCGGGCTGTCCCGCAGAGGGGTCAGCGGTTGCATGCAAGGGACGGAAATGCCGGCGAACAGAAATAGCAGCCCCGGGCCCCGAGTCAGCTGGAATATCTTGACGTCCCGTTTCTCCCGGCCCCGGCCACAGCTCCCTATTTATATCCGTGTCCCGGTCCGCGGCTCGCCTGCCGACGCTTCCCAGGTGGGGGGGGCGACTGCCGGCAGAGTTGCTGAAAGCCGCGGGCGAGACGTGTCCGTCCGTGGGACAGGCTGGCAGGTCCGTGGGCAGCCCCACTGCCGCCAGGACTGGGCTGAAAATGGGGGTGCTGTGGGAGGCCCCCGATTTTTGGCGACGCACGCAGCACCACCGCAAAGGCCCTTTGCAAGTGCGGATGAACGAAACTCCCGCCGGCATCCTTCATCGCCGTCTCAGGACGGGCCCGTGTCCAAGCGACGTCCCGCGGCGAGAGCGCGCCCCGGGGACGCTGTCCCTCCCCAGACAGGAACAGGCCGCCGCTAACTGAGAGGCCCCGGTGTGAACCGGCAGCGGGCGCGGGGCCCGGGCGGCGCATGACCGGCGCCACTTTTGCATTATTTTCACCCAAAGAGTCCCATTTCCCTAAAACCCCCCGACACGTCTCCGCTTGCCCTCTCGTGACGGGGCTGGTGTCAACGGAAAGGAGGCTCGTTCTGCAGCGGGAAGAAGAGACTCGTCCAAACCAGCTGGCTTGTGATGGGTCCCCTCGCCTCCGGGGTGGACAGGAAGTGTAGACGGGTGCTCCCCGTGTCCTCGCCGCAGCCTCTTCCCGTGTCCGCCCGACGTCCCGTGTCCTCGCCGCAGCCTCTTCCCGTGTCCGCCCTTAGGAGCCCAGTCGTGACGCGGGTCTCGGAGCTGCACCAACGCAGGATCCAAACAGTCCCCTTCCCACTCCAACTTCCAATTTAAGGAGAAGTGGAGGGTGACAAAAGGAGACGGACAGATGCAAAGCAAAGACGGGGAGGCAGCAATGAGCGGGACGGAGCATGCCTGCGCAGGCGTGATGGCAAAGGAGGGGACAGTCGGGGGCGGTGGCGGCGGCCGCGAGGTCTCCCCCAGCGGGAGGGCGGCGTGGGTGAAAGCACAAAGCGAGCGGGTGAGGAGCCAGGCGGGGGGAATAAACCCCGTGGCAGCACGCGCGGTGGAGGAGAGGTGGGGTTGGTGGGAGGGCTCGGCCAGCGAGTGTCTGCCAGGGTCTGGCGTGGCTTGGCCTGGGGCGTTGCGAACGGCCGTGTGCTTGCACCGAGGGAGCGGGCAGCCCATGCACCATCTCCGCACGCGGCTCCGACATCTGCCAGTCGTGCGACGTGCTCGCACGGCCCCTCGTCCTCCCCGTCTCCCGGTGAAGGACCAATGACACGGAGCCTTCTCGTTCCTCCGCCTTGTTCGGAGGCCCAGGTTTCTAGGGAGGTTTCCAGGTTTTGGGGATTCACATCCCGGCAAACTACAGGCCCATCAGCCTGACCGCTGTCCCAGGGAAGGTCTTGGAAAAGATTATCAAAGAGGCCATCCTTAACGGACTGGCCGACGCCAACACCCTGCGGGATAGCCAGCACGGGTTTGTTGCGGGTAGGTCTTGCTTGACCAATCTCATTTCCTTCTACGACCAGGCGACCGATCGCCTGGACAAGGGAGAAGAGATTGATGTCATATATCTTGACTTTAAAAAAGCCTTCTATCTGGTGTCCCATGATCACCTCTTGGAGAAACTGGCCAATTGTGGCCTTGGCCTCACCATGATGCGCTGGCTGGGAATCGGCTCTGTGGCCGGACCCAGAGGGTGGTGGTTGATGAGAGCCAGTGGTCGTGGTGCCTGTGACCAGCGGGGTCCCCGAGGCTCTGTCCTCGGACCCATCTTGTTCAATGTCTTCATCAGAGATGTGGACATCGGTGTCAGAAGCGGGCTGGCCAAGTTCACTGACGACACCAAACTCTGGGGTAAAGCGTCCACACCGGAGGACAGGAGGGCAATCCAGGCAGATCTTGACAGGCTCAGGAAACGGGCGGACGAGAACCTGATGGCGTTCAACACCGAAAAATGCACGGCTCTCCACCTTGGGAGGAAAAACCCGCGGCATGCGTATAGGCTGGGCAGTGCTGCGTTGGTTAGCACTACGGACGAGAGGGACTAGGGGGTCAGGACTGACCACAGGATGAACAGGAACCTGCAATGCGATGCTGCGGCTAGGAAAGCGACCAAAACACCGGCTTGCATCCATCGATGCTTCTCAAGCAAATCCCAGGACATCGTTCTCCCCTTGTACTCGGCCTTGGTGAGGCCGCAGCTGGAGTACTGCGTCCGGTTTTGGGCCCCACAATTCAGGAAGGACGCGGAGAAGCTTGAGAGAGTCCAGAGAAGAGCCACGCGCACGGTCAGAGGGCAGGAGCACAGGCCTTACGATGAGAGGCCGAGAGCCACGGGACTCTTCAGCCTGGAAAAGCACAGGCTCGGGGCGATCTGGTGGCTGCCTATGTGCATCAGGGGCGCCCACCAGGATCTGGGGGAACGACTGTTCACCAGAGCGCCCCAAGGGATGACAAGATCGAACGGTCACAAACTCCTCCCTGGCTGTTTCAGGCTGGACATAAGAAAGAATTTCTTTCCTGTCCGAGCCCCCAAGGTCTGGAACAGCCTGCCGCCGGAGGTGGTTCACGCACCTACCCTGAACGCCCTCAAGACACATTTGGATGCTCATCTTGCTGGGATCCTATGACCCCAGCTGACTTCCTGCCCCTGGGGCAGGGGCTGGACTCGATGATCTTCCGAGGTCCCTTCCAGCCCGAATGTCTATGAAATCTCTGAAACTTTACACTGCTCCTCTCTCCGGCACGCGTCGTCACGTCTGGCGGCAGGACGGCCCTTGGTTTTCTTCCCGGGCTGTTTCCTGTGTCACCCCCGGGCCGATGGACACAAATCTGCCCGTGCTCGTGGGTGGTTTTGTGCTCGTCTCGACGGCTGCGGAGCGGCGCCCCGCTCGCTTTTCTTCGGGGTCTGCGTTTCCTGAGCGCGGCTTTCCTTGGCTTGTCCCGAACCCTCTCCTGTTGCATCCCCCACCCGTGTCTTGCAGTTAACAACTCCTGGCAGCGGGAAGTTCTTCAGCTCTTTAAATTGCCTCCCCTCTCGTATCCTCTGTCGCGTCTCTTCACATCTAGCAGGTGCTCGAATGCACAAAAACGCGTCGTCTTCCTTTTCCTCTCACACGCAGCCTCTCGGCCTTTCCTGGGTTTCTAATCCCTGTTTCTGTGCTTCCCGCTTCTGCCGCTCGACCCCGGGGACCACGACGACCGTCCCACGACGGTTTCCATCCTCCTCGCAGCCCATCCGCAGACACTTCCCTCGGCGGGTCGCTCGTGAGCTGCCTCCTCCGGCGGCCCAGCTCCCGCAGCCCAGACTCGAACTTGGGCCGGACAGGGGAAATCCCTTCCCATATTTCTTCCAAAGCTGCCGTTTCTGATTCCTCTTCCTTTTGACCGCTTCCCGACTTCGTGGTTCAGATGTTGAAAGTCATGCTCTTAGGACCTTGCATCTTGCACCGTCTTCGGGTTCGTTCATTCGTGACCTGCAAGGTCTGGGTTCAACCAGATCGTAATTAGCTGTAGTTAATCTTGTACCGGTTTCGGTTCACTAATTTTGTACCTGGGTGCCCGGGTTCAGAAAGATGTAGGGACCCCTCCAGGTTCACGGGCTCCTGCAGCGTGCTGCGTCCCGACCTGGGGGGCAACGTGCAGCTGGGGTCGGGCCCGGAGGTTTCGCTCACGCGGCGTTCCTCGTGCCGCTCCTGGCTCTCGGGAGCGAGCGCCGAACAACCGTCGCAGGCACGTCCCGGCTCTGTCCGTGGCGGGTTTCTGCCCGCACGACCTGGCTCGCCGAGGGGGCATGTTTTGGCTGGTGAGCGTGACCTACGCCCAGCCGGCAGCAGTTCGCATCCAAGCCTTGGCACAGACCTGGAGGCGCGTCGCCCAAATCTGCCTCTGCCAGGACGGTTGCTTTGGGGAAGCGTAATCCGAGCGCGGAAGACGATTCACGGGGGCGCGAGCGCTCCCAAACGAGGACGGAAATCGGGGTGTTTGCCGGGAAGGGAAGGGACGACGCGTTACAGGCGGCAGATCCCACCGGCGGGTTCACCCCGACCCTCGCTGCAGCCGGGCCCTGCTCTGTCCGGACCAGCGGCCGGTCCTCGCCCCGGTTAGGCTCGGGGCGCCCCTCGGAAAATGCCAGCTTTCGCTCAGGTTTGGCCGTGGAAAAATAAGAAAGCAATTTTTCTGTTGCGAAGTGCTGAAAGACTGCGACAGGACAGAACGTTTTTAACACGCTGGGCTCCCGTTTGCTATCTCGGGGTTCACTTGTGAATCACGTGTGCACACCTACCGGTCCTGACATTTTGTGGGGCACCCGTGAAAGGCTCTCGAGGCGCGGCAGGGTGCTACAGCCCTTGGTGGAGCAGCATTGCTGGTGCATCAGATGCTCACGCCGGGCCTGTTGGATGGAAGGAACCCTTCGTCCGCTCCGCTCACAACCCTTCCAGCCCCTTGTACAACCACTGTCCCGTTCTGTGCATGGTGCGCTCTAGGTGAACCAGGTACGTGCAGACTCGGGTGAAGCGCCCGTTACCCGTGGGAGCTGCCCGCGTGCACTCGTATCCCTCCCAAGGGAAGTGGGATAATCCCCGTTACACTAGCCGCGTGTCACGGCGGAGCAGGCGCCGAACAGCAAGTTCATGCAGTGCCTGCGCTCGCAGCAGCGTCGCCTCTACCTCGACGCAACGCCGGCACTTCCCCGACGTGAAGTCCACAGGCCGCACCCAGGGCCCGGCTCGCCCGTGCCCTTCTCCTCCCAGCTATAAACCTGCCGGCATGAACGTTGAGTCTCCGTTTCCTGGTTTTCCCGAGCTGAGGCTCTTTATTTCCCGGTCGTGTGTCTGAGGTTCGAGTGCTGCTGAAGCCAGCGGCCTGGGAGCCAGGAGCGGAGCCCTGCAGCTCGGTGCTGACCCCTAAACGCCGCGTCCCTCCCGGAGCCGCGGGCGGGAGCCAGGAGGTAGGAACAAGAGCTCTGCTTCACCCAGCCCCGCGGGATGGGTGCGTGCGCGATCCAGCCGACCGCGGCCGGTTCCCCGCAGGGCGGGCAGGGTCAGCGAGACAGAGAGGCCGTCAGCATCCTCTTCGGCTGCGACCCTTGGGACGCTGGAGTGGGGCGGCACGATGCCTGTCCAGGGAAACGCAAGCCAGGGCTCTTCCCCGCTGGGCCCTGGGGAAGGAGCCTGGGATCCCGGCGGCTCGCCTCGCCCCTCGCGCCAGCTCGTCCCCGGCGCGAGCCCCTTCCTCACACGGGAAAGGATCCACGTGCGCCTCTGTCGCATCCAAATGGGCAACGGCTCCAAAATGCGCCTGGCAGCGACAGCGAGCGGACATTTTTAGATGGCGGGGGGGTAAAATCTCTCCAATTGGACTTTTGGCTGGGTTTTAAATGGCACTTTGCTTTTGAGTGTTGTAGTTTCCTGTGCTCGGGGCTCCTGAGACACGGCCCTGCCGGGCACCGTGAAGACGGTCTTTGCCCTTGGCCCGCTCTCGGCTCCGCCGGCCACGGGCGAGGCAGGGCTGTCTGCCCTCCGGGCCCACGCCGCGCCGCGCCCGCGATGCTTGATGTCAATGGGACTCGGAGCCAGTAAAGCAAGCCCAGGGCCAGCTGGACCGGCAGGGACTTGACTCCTTGCAGAGCCGGGAGCGGGCGTGACGGGGCTGGGCAGGAAAGCAGGACGGAGCGTTTCCAGCCGCGGGCGCCGGGGACGTGTCGGCAGCTGCAGCCGGCAGAGCGTGGAGACGAGGAGGGACGTCCTGCCTCGCGGGGCCGGGGGAGTCTCCGTCCCCGGGAACGCTCGGGAGCAGACCCGTGGCTGGGGGTCATGGTTTAGATCCTGCCCTGAGCAGGGGGCTGCACTAGCTGGGATCTCGGGAGGTCCCTTCCCAACGATCCTATATCCTAAATGGGTCGGTCACTGGTGCAGCCGGCTAGGCCGCCAATGGCTTTGCTCCTCGGGAACATAAAACTTACAGCAGAAAGGGATTTTCCGTTCCCTAGGCGTCCCATAGCCTAGCCGGTCGATTTTGCTTGTGTACGAGAGTGCCGACTTTGCACGGACCTCGTGGTGTCAGTATGACCCCCAGGGAGGGAGCAACTCTCCCGGGATCCAGCCGCCTTCCTATCCGCCCGGGCGATGCCCCGCACCTTCCTACCGGGAGACGCGCGGCCGAGCGATGCGGGCAGGGGACGACTGCTTTGGCACTGCCGCCCTAGTTAACTTGCAACTACCCCCGTGTGTCAGCACGTCCTCTGCATTGCGCAAGGTTTGTTTGGCTCCTGCCCCCGGACAAAATGTTGGGAAAGTAAAGAGGGAAAAACATGTTTGCCGGTTGCGAGCAGCGCGCTGGCTTCGAGACCGAAGGACTGGGAAACTGCGTCACTGTTTCCTCCTCCCGCCCGGCGGGATGGGTTAACGGCTGGGCCACATTCGTTGCCAGCAGATCAAGGGAAATGATGCGTCCCCTCTGTTCAGCCCTGGGGAGGCCACATCTGGAGTGTCCAGCTGTGCGCCCCACTGCAAATGGGTGTGGACACGTTGGAGAGAGTCCAGTGGAGGGCAGTGAAAATGGTTGGGGGCTGGGGGAGAAGAGACGACCAAGGGGGATTGAATGGCAGCCTTGACCTCCCTGCAGGGGGGCTGCAAAGAGGATGGAGCGGGGCTGTTCTCAGTGGGGGCGGATGAGAAAAGGAGCAATGGGCTCCAGCTGCAGCAAGGGAAGTTGAGGCTGGATATTAGGAAAACCTCTCTCACGAGGAGGGGGGTGAAGCACTGGAACAAGCTCCCCAGAGAGGCGGTGCAGTCTCCATCCTGGGAGGTGCCTAAGACCCGGGTAGACAGCCTTGGCCGGGGTGATGTCGCTGGGGCTGGTCCTGCTCGGATCCCTGGGGGCGCTGGCGGCAGGCGAGTTGCAGGTAACGTCGTCCGGGTGCAGTCCAGCCCCCGGCACCCCTGCACTACGTGGATGCCAGCGCCTGGCACAGCGCGGGCACCCGTGCGTGACCCGCTCAGTGTGACACAGAGGCCGGCCTCCAACGTGGGCAGCACCGCAAAGGGCGCAGCCGGCGTCCTGCTCCCTGCCCTCGCTGGGACGTCCCCGGTGACGCTTCTCCGGACCCCGGCTCCAGCCCCAGCCCCAGCGCCACTGCACTGACCACAGCCCTGCGGCCCGCGCCCTTCTGCGGGGCAGCTCGGCCTCCCGCGGGCACTTCCTCGACAGACCGGGAGTCGGCTGGTGGATCGTGATGGGGAACGTTTGGGGCGGGCGTCGAGAAGCCCCAGAGGAGCCCGCAGCTGGCACGAGGATGATGATCGCAGCCAAGTCCTGCTTCGGTCACCGGCGGCCCGCCCTGCGGGAGGAGACTCCAAATCCCTGGCCCCTTTGGACGCTGCGGGCCAAAATGTGGGAGCGGGTTTCTGTGGGACTCCTCGTGTGCTTAAATTAGACCCCCCGCTCGAGCCCCTCCTGGACGCGGCGTCTTGGCTATTACCGCAAGCTGTGTGCAGGGCTCGGGGCATGTGGGATATTCCTGAATTGCAAGAAAAAGCCTCGATTTTTCCTGTACTTTCTTTCTAAACCAGTGGCTTTCAAGCGGTGGTCCGCGGGTGCCTGGGGGTCCGCAGACGACGTCTAAGGGGTCCACAAGAGATGCCTGCGGTCAGTCACAAAGTATGTGCACACCCACACTTTCAGTTCAAAGGGGTCCACGTCTCCGTCTCAGTGTCCAAAGTGGTCCGCGCCTCCCTTTGAAATTGTTTAGGGGTCCACAAAAGGAAAAAGGTGGAAACCGGTGCTCTGAACCGAAGGCGCCGGCTGGGCCGTGGGGAGAGCTCAGGCTTTCCTGGCCCGGCGGGGGC
>NW_005842578.1:464479-467546 GCF_000455745.1 Alligator sinensis
CCCGGCGCCAGGGAGCCGCGATCGTCACTGCTCCCGATCTCGCGCTCCCAAATCCCGGGCGCCGGGAACGCCGTGCTGCATCGAGATGTGGCATTAAAAAAGAAAGGACAATGTGTGGAAGTGTCTGATTCTCCATTTGGGGGGAGGGCGAAAGCCCACGTCCCCTTTCATCTTTCTCTTCCCTTTTTTTCTCCCCCCTTTTCAGCAGGCAAGTCGAGGGAGCACGTACACACACGCACACACACACACACACACACACACACACATGCAGGGATGCACGCGTGCACACACACACACTTTTTCAGTAACAATCCGATAGGTGACGACCCCCTTTCTTTGAGCAAGTCTTTTCAGCGCTGGCGTGCTTGGTTCCCACCGGTTGAGGCTCGAGGCCCCTCCTCGTTAGACTCACGCTCGCCCCCCTGGGAAAACGCCGGCCCGGACCTTTTAGTTACAGAAACATGGTAAAGCAAGTCTTGTCTTGCAACGACCTTGACAAAGCCCAGGATGGGGCAGAATAGTTTGGACACTGGATTCCCCTTGGAAATGTCTGGGTTGATCTGGTGAACCATTTTGCACACGCGGCACACTTTCAAGACCCCCTGGAAGGTCTCTCGTGCGCCCCGGGGTGTCGCAGCTCCCTGGCTGGGGATCACCGACTTGCACCAAAACCAACCAAAAACTTCCCGTGGAAGTCCTCCGCCCTCCGCCGCAGCCGTGCTCGCTATTGCACCGTGGGGGGAAGAGCAGGAAGCGTTCCCCGTTCCCCCGTCTCGCCTCCGCGCTCGCCGATCAACGGCGGCCTAAAGCGAAAGTCTCGCTGAACCGCAACAAAACATTTTCCTTGCACCGCTTCCCCCCCAGGCTTTGCCGTAAAACCAGGAAGGTCCTGCGAGACGCGTTGAAATCACCCGCTCAAAACTACGAAGAAGAAACGCCCCGGGAAGAAATGGATGCGCGGTTCGGCGAGCTGCTACCGCGACTTGGCGCGTTCGGTCGGAGCAAAACCAGAAGCAAGGTGGATCTGCACGTCATCGTCCTCCAGAGAGATGATGATCACGGCTGGGAAAGACCACGGTTAGCAGGTCTGACCTCGCCTTGTATTTACAGAGAAATGGGAGCAAGGTTGAAGATCGTAGGGCGCTAGCTTAAGGCACCGCAGCCCAAGTTAAGGCGCATTAAGGGTGCACGTCTACACGTGCAGGTATCAAACTTACAAAAGCAGTTTGGGGCAAGTAGCTAAAGCACACTACCGCACGTGTAGACATGGTGAGGCACATTAACGCTGCGTATGGACTGACTCGGGGCTAGCTTTAGTTGCATGTCAGTCTGTGCGCATGGTGTTAACGCGCTTTAACATGTGCACATGTAAAGGCGAGCCTGGGAGCGACTGTGGAGCCCAGGCACGGGGCGCAGGGAGCTGCTACGTGTCTCCTTGCCTGGACTCTGCGGTTCTGCCGCTTCGGGAGGAGGATGCTTGTCCGGCTGGATCGGGAACGGTCCCAGACGGTTGGAAAAGGGCAAAGCTAGCGCCCGTCTGCAAGAAAGGGAAGGAGAGGATCCGGGGAGCTACAGAAAGCCCGTGGGGATCCGTTTTGAAGCACTGGGAGGAGAAGGGGATCAGAGATCCACCACGGGCAAGTCATGCCCGACCAACCTGGTCGCCTTCTGCGAGGGGATGACTGGCTCCGCGGATGCGACAGACCGGACTCCAGCAAGGCCGAGGGGACTGGGCTGACCGAGTCTGCAGAAGAGACGACCGAGGGGACTGAAGAGCAGCCTCCAGCTCCCTGCCGCGGGTGCAAAGAGGAGTCGGGTCAGGGCACACGGCGTCCTGACACCCTCCTCACCCCGCACCAGCCTCAGCCGGCCCGGGGAGGCGAGCGTGCCAGCAGAGCTGGTGCAGCGTAACGGGACCAAGTGCGAATGCCACAGGCTGCAGAGCGAAGAAGCCTGGGCTCTGGACGTTTCTCCGAGCGCAGACACGGCGACGGACACGCACGCCGCGTTTCCCCTCCAGCCACGTCCCTCCAAATCAGCCGGTGCAGGCGGCGCAGGGAGCGCGGGACCCACAAGCTGTTGAATTACGGGGACCAGAAGCACGCGCGCGAGCGAGGTTTGCACGGGGCGTTGGGCGGCAGTCGGGAGGCTCGGCCTGCTCTTCTCTGCGCGTGCGAGCGAGCGAGGCGGGCGCAGACGATGCGACAGACACAGCGCTGCTCGGGTGTGGTGTCACGAAGGTAAGTCGTGGACAGAGCTCCCGTCGTTACAGCGAGCTAGACAAACGGGTATTATAGACCCGGAAGGTTTTAATTCCACTTGGGCTGTTACCAGGGGAAAAAAGACAATGACTCTGCCCAAGAGAGCACACCCGCACGCTGCGCTACGGCAAGGGGGAAGGCGTTAGCTCTTCGGAGGCCGCCCGCGTCCCGCGGCGCTGCCAGACCGAGGGAGACGGAAGCGGGCGGGATAAGGGAGTTGTCACGGCCAGCCCCCGACGGCCGCGGGCCGGCACCTGTCGAAAAGGCTGCCGCGACGTCTGCTCAGTTCTGTCTTGGGTTCGAGAGGAGAAATCGTGTCTGGACCTGGCTGACTTTGTTGTAGCTCCTGGAGGGGGGAGACGGTGAAGGCTGAGCCCGAGCATCACCCCCCAGCCGGGGGACGGCTGGCCCGCGAAGAGCCAGGACTCGCCGGCTCCTCGCCCAGCCGAGCTCCACGCTGCTGAGCGGACTCGGGTGCAGCGCGCCCAACTGACCTGAGCTGGGGGCGGGGGTGACGAAGCTGGGCGCTGCCCAGGAAAACGCGCCCGGCCTTCCCCACGCTCCTTGCCCGTAATAGCCACGGTTAGTTTTCCCACCCAAGGCTGAGGGCGGGCGAGGGCCGGGCACGCGGGGACACCTCCACGGCCCGCCGCCTCCTGCCTCTGTCTGCTTCCTTCACCGGCCTCTTCCTCTCCTGTCCTTTCCCACCCCTCCCGCTCGCCCCCTTGCCTTTGCTCCCTCCCTCTGGCCCCGCCGGCGGGGGCAATCGGGGCCTGCACCTCCTGTGCTGCCAGCTCTGCGGGGGA
>NW_005842578.1:468985-469224 GCF_000455745.1 Alligator sinensis
TGGGCCCTGAGCCGGGAACGGGCAGAGCCTGTCCTGGGCATCTCCGGCCGGGGCTGGGCCCGGGGGCAGCGAGCCCCTAGCGCCCGGCTGCGTTGGGGCCTGGCACGGGTCCTGGCACTGCCCGTGGAGCTCCCGACCCGACCCGACCCAACCCTCTCGCACCCCCCTTGGATGCCGTGGCCGCGGCCGCGAGGACGGGCCCGCGCCCGTGCGGCGTTGGCAGGCGGGCCCCGGGCGAG
>NW_005842578.1:469275-473609 GCF_000455745.1 Alligator sinensis
TGAGCTGCCTGGCCGGCGCCAAGCACGGGTACACCTGCCGCTGACGCAATCGCCGCCTCGGTTGCAGGAGGGTGCGGCCGTGCCCACGGGCTACAGCGCTCGCCAGCTGCAACCCGCCCACTCGTCTGCGTGCTCCTGCCCGCCCGCGGCTGCGTCGCCATCGCCTGCATCGTCACCCCCGTGCCCCTGGGTTTTGGGAGCGGGAGTCCGTTCCCCCGTCACCCTGGCATGAGTGATTCCTGACTGTTGGGTGATTCATCCCATCGTGCTGCTAAAATCAACCTACAGCCTGGGGCCGGCGAGATTTTTCCGTCCGGCTTCCCTCGCCGCTGTACGCTGCCAAGAGCGCGGTTGCCGCGAAGCTCCCGCCACGCTTTGGAAGGGAAGCGCGTCACAGGGATGTCCTGTTCCCCTCGCGTCTGGCCGGAAAAACCCCGAGCAGCCGGTGGAAGGGGAGGAGGTGCGATGCTGATGCAATGCCGCCTGCCTCTTGAGTGCTCCTCTCGCCACGTGTGCCGCTGCGGTCGGGGCGGTCTCTGCCTCGCTTCCCCTGGGAGGCGCTCCCTAGTGCCAGCCGCAGAGATGAACGTGGCTTCAGCTCTGTGTCTCCGGTGCTGGGACTCGGGCAAGTCTCGTCAGACAAAGAAACCCTCCCTCGCTGCCGGCTTCCAGCGAACGGGCTCGTCTTCCTCTCCCTGCGGGTGGAGGGACCCTGGCAGCGCCCGTGGGTTTCCAGGACAACGGGGGAGTCGTGCCGACTGCCCCTTCGAGCGCAAAGCAGGGGGCAGGGACCTTGTTGCCCCGTGGCTGTTGCGGGGCGTTTCTGCAGAGAGCCGGGGTCTCCGCTGGTGGGCTTGTACACGAGACCCTCTGACCCATCTGCTGCGGAGCAGGGCTGCGGACTGCTCCAGGCAGTGCTTCTCGGGGTCGTTCGCCTCCGGGTCCCCCTTGGAAAATGCCAGCTCTTGGCTTTCGTTCTTGACAACGGGGAAAAATAGTGGAGCGGTTCTGCTGTTGCGAAAGGGCTGGGGGCGTCTAGAGGAAGCCTCTGGGCTTATCTTGACTTGCACGCGCCCATGCCGGTGTGGCGTGGTGCCAGGCAGCACTGTCGCAGCATCTTTGGGAAACCGTGGGAGGGAGGCATGGGTGGGGGCACTGCTGCTGCGGTTTTGCTGGCAGAGGTGACCTCTGTTCTGGGGCCTCGGCAAGAGCCGTCCCCACGGCCAGGGGGACGCGGCGTCGGTCAGCGCTCCCAGGCCCAGCGCGCGGTCCCGTGGAGCTGGTGTCGGCCGTGGGCTGGGCTGCCTCTGTCCTGGGGAGGCGGGCAGCGATGGGAGCGGGTCCCGGCCTAGTCGCGCGGGTGGACGCCCCTAGCGCACGCGCTAGACCGAAGCGGGACGTGATGTGCTGAAGGGCTTCTCCTACCATGCGGCAGGACGAGTGCTGTAGGACGCCAAGATGACACTAACGTTTCCCAGGCTTCGGGGTGATCCCGTGCTCCTGCTACGGAGGTCAGGGTATTTTTAGGCCTTCCTCGGAGACATTGGCTGGGATGGAGTGGGCTGTGCCAGTGCTTCTGCTGGGACCAACCCTGCAGGGTCTTGCCCCTCTGCTCCCCACGAGACCCATGCTATATCTGGGGTCAGGAAGGGATTTCTCCCCCAGGTCAGACCGGTACGGATGTGGGGCAGGGGTGCCTCTGTCTGCAGTGGGGATCTCTGCCTGGGATCTCTCCTGTGTCTGTGCACCCCTCGTGGGCCAGCGCGGCCCCTGCTCTCCAAGTCCCTCCTGGCCTTCGCGCGGATGAATCCAGAGGCTGGTAATCCCTCACCTTAGTGGCAGATCTCGCCTGCCGGGAGGCAATGGGCTGCATTGCGGGAGTGCAGCAGTCGGTCGCCAGCGTCTGGGCTGCAGCCCTGCGACGCGGGGCCGGGGCCTGCGCTCGCCGCGCTTTGCCCAGAGCCACCGTCCCGAGCCAGGGCATTGTCCGGTGCCAGCCGAACGGGCGATCGGACCCGACAGCTCGCAGCCCTGAGGTGGAAGCGCAGGAGCCGGCCCTGCGAGGGGGTGAAAGCCGCTGCTCCGGCCTGTCACCTCTTGGAGGATGGAGCCAGGCAGCTGAGCCTCCTGGCACTGCTTGCTCGTTAGCCCGGGGGCTGGGGCAGAATCAACCTCATTAGCTCGGCCAGCTCTGCTCTGGGCATCGGGACTGCTGGGTTTGTGCCCGATGGTGAACTCCGGCTTTCAAAGAGTCTCTTGATGCCTGCGCTCTGGTCCCCCCCGCTTGGTGAGACACAAGATCACCCAGTTGCAGACACGGAGCCGCTGGGAACCGGCAGCACGGAGCAGGGCTTGATGCTTGCCTGGATGCCTCCTTAACCACGCCGTCCCGGCTACCCCACTTCCCTTGCCCATGCCCTCCGCCGCGGCAGGGTCGCTTTGCCCAGGCGCCTGCTCCCGCCCCAGCAGCTTGGCGACGGGCAGGGAAGGGGCACTAGCAGTCTCTAGCCGCCGAGCCTGACCGGCTGGGTCTGCCGTCGCCTGCGTCCACCTGCCACGTGCTTGGTCAGCCGTGGCACCCCGGGGCCACGCACATCTGCCTGCTGGGCCTTTGTAGCAGCAGTGACAGCCAAGCCTGGGGGTGGCGGGGTCGGAGCAGCCTGAAGCCTGCGCGCTCCTCTCGGTTGTGCTTGGCGTCTCGTAACGCAGCGGCGGGATGCTGCCCCGCGGAGCTGTGCCGGGGAGGAAGGGAGGGCGGCACGGGGGGTTCTTGCAGTCTTGTCCTCTCTGTTCCCCTCAACGCCCTCTTCTCTTCCCACAGGAACATCTTCCCCTCCAACCTGGTCTCGGCCACCTTCCGCTCGGTAAGTGCCTCGCCCCGTCCCGTGTTTGGCCTCCCTTCCTCCCCATCTCTCCGTCCCCCTTGGAGAAAGCTGGGGGACCCCCCTGCACCAGGGACATGAGCCCAGTAAAGCAGAGGGGGCTTGGGCAGGCCCTGCCGGGGACCAGCGCGCCTGGGTATGGCCCCGTGCAATAGCTTTTCCCTCTCTGTCCCTGCAGTACGCCACGTCCTACAAGCTGGTGGCCATCAAGAAGAACATCACGGATGAGCTGGGGGTCATCAACGAGACGGTGGTGGTGGAGAAGGTAAGAGCGGCGGCGCTGTGGCCGGCCAGGCTAGACGGCTCCCAGCCAAGCTCCGGGCAGCTGGTGCCAGTCCCGGGCGTGCGGATTCGGCGGGGGGCTCCTGGCAGGGAAGGGCGAGGGTCCTCCGCATCCTGGCAGAACGGCTGGGTGCTCTGTCCACGACGCCTCCCTGGCCCGCGCTGGATCCGCCAGGGCCTGGGTGCAGTGCCGCGCGCTCGGGAGCAGCCTGGGAGCTGGGCTGTGAGCGGCGCGTGCTGTCCCGTGCTCCCTGGTGCCCTCTCCCGGGTGGGGACGGAGACGCGCCAGCCTGTAGCTCCCCGCTCTGGGATGCCGCTCTGTAGAGGAGGTCCCGGGGGTCCCCGTGGGTGCCTTCTGCAAGGCTGCGGCTGACCTCCCCGCTCTTGGCTCAGGTGCCCTGGGGCGAGGAGGTGGAGGGGATGAACATCCTGGGCCTGGTGGTCTTCGCCATCGTCTTCGGGATCGCGCTGCGCAAGCTGGGCCCCGAGGGCGAGAACCTCATCCAGTTCTTCAACTCCTTCAACGAGGCCACCATGGTGCTCGTCTCCTGGATCATGTGGTGAGTCGGGAGCCCGTGCCGGGGCCTGGGAGAGCAGCAGGGAGCGGGTTCAGGCCCCTGATCTCTCCCGGGGCTCAATGCAGGCTCCTGGGTGGGTGGGAGGAAACATTAGGAGCCTCTGGTGATGGGGATGAGTGGAA
The DNA here is from genome assembly GCF_000455745.1 of Alligator sinensis. Lineage (NCBI taxonomy): Eukaryota > Metazoa > Chordata > Crocodylia > Alligatoridae > Alligator > Alligator sinensis. The sequence continues at coordinate 473,140 of NW_005842578.1, forward strand.
AGAAGGGGGCTCAGGACAAGGGGGACCCCAGGCCCAGCCCTGTTGCCTGCCATTGACGGGGCTTTCCGCACCTGCCAGGGGCTGCTGCATCTCCTTTCTCCTGGGGCCCAGGCCCCAGGGTGGCCTCGGCTGTGGCCTGGTGTGGGGGCCTCTGGCCTGGGGCAATGGAGGCTCCATGGAGCCCCCAGGCAGCCCAGTTCTGGTGCTGGGAGGAGGATGCATCCCTTGTCGGGGCCCGGGGGCCCTGCCTTGGGCTGAGCTGGAAGAGGAAGGGCTCCCCGCTTCATGGCAGCAGGGAAGCCTGACCACCCTGGGTCAGAAACCCTCGCGGCTGGATGTCTTCCTCGTGGGCCCCAGGACCTGAGAGACTGTCCCTGTCCTGCCGACCCCCGCAAGGGGCAGGGCGCCAGGACTCCTGGGCTCTCCCCTCCATGTGAGCCGCGGCCCTGCCCCGGGGAGGCTGGCCCGGG
>NW_005842578.1:473950-477985 GCF_000455745.1 Alligator sinensis
GCCAGTGCGGGCTGCAAGGCTCATCCACCTCCCGACCCCGCAGGTACGCGCCCCTGGGTATCATGTTCCTGGTGGCTGGCAAGATCGTGGAGATGGAGGACGTGGCAGCCCTCTTTGCCAGCCTGGGCAAGTACATCGCCAGCTGCATCGTGGGCCACATCATCCACGGCCTCTTGGTGCTGCCGGGCATCTACTTCATCTTCACGCGCAGGAACCCCTACCGCTTACCTCCCGACCCCGCAGGTACGCGCCCCTGGGTATCATGTTCCTGGTGGCTGGCAAGATCGTGGAGATGGAGGACGTGGCAGCCCTCTTTGCCAGCCTGGGCAAGTACATCGCCAGCTGCATCGTGGGCCACATCATCCACGGCCTCTTGGTGCTGCCGGGCATCTACTTCATCTTCACGCGCAGGAACCCCTACCGCTTCCTCTGGGGCATCGTCACGCCGCTGGCCACCGCCTTCGGCACTTCCTCCAGGTACCCACGGCTGGCCGGGCCGCCGCTTGCCTGAGCTGCCTGCCCCGAGGGAGGCCCACGTCTGGTCGGCGACCAGGCTGGGGCGCGTCTGACTGTTCCCGCGGTGGGAGAACTGGCAATTTTGGGCCTCGGTGGAGCTCGTACAAGGAAAAATGCTCCTCCAGTCGTGTCTTGACGCCCGTTAGCAGTTGCTCACGGACAGCTGGCCGTGGCATATCCTTGGCCTGCAGCGCTCCCTGCTGCGTGCGATGGAGGCCAGGAACCGGGCGGGGACGGACTCTTGGCTCTGCGGGCGCTGGCGTTGCACGCTGGCGCTCCTCGTCCTCGGGTTTCGGGGCAGGGTCCCCAACGGGGTGAGGTCAGGAAGGAACTTCCCCCATCAAACTGGGGTGCTTGGGGCTGGGTGTAGCTGAGCCCACATGGCACTGGAGGGGGGGGATGTGGCAAGGGACCGTGCCCTTGAGTGGGTGAAGTTGGGGGGACCTGCACTGAGACGCTGCCGCCCCTGCCCCCCCAGCTCGGCCACGCTGCCACTGATGATGAAGTGCGTGGAGGAGAACAACGGCGTCTGCAAGCACATCAGCCGCTTCATCCTGCCCATTGGAGCCACGGTCAACATGGACGGCGCCGCCCTCTTCCAGTGCGTGGCCGCCGTCTTCATCGCACAGCTCAACAACATCTCGCTGGACTTCATCCAGATCATCACCATCCTGTGAGTGGCAGGGGGCCGGGCCCTCACCCCGTCCCCACCTCGGAGGGGCAGGCGGGCTCGGGAGGGAGCGTAGGGAGGGGGTGGCTGGCTTGGAGGGAAGGTGCTGCCCCAGCTCCTGGCTAGGCTGTCTGGCAGGGCTACCCAGGCTGCCGGTGGCGCTTGGAGCTGCTCGGCGTGACCTCCCCAGCCTGGCTGGGACGTGTGGTGGTGGGGGGGGATCCCCAGAGCCAGCATGGTGCTACTCTGCTAGCCCCTGCCCCCGGCCTGGCTGCTGCGGGTGGTCCGGTTCTGCGCTCCCCAGGCCTCTGAGACGAATGCAGGGCCTGGGAGCCCCCAGCAGCTGCTGCCTTGGGGTGTCCGGCCTCCCCTGCTGTCCCTGGCAGCAGGGCACTTGCCAGCCTTGCCTTGGCAGCAGTGTCCAGCGGTGCCACAGTTGTCCCAGGTCTCGATGGAGCCGGGTGCTGCCTCCTGGCGCAGAAGGGCTGGCTGGGGGCAGGCCTGCTCTGGCCCCCTCCGCTCAGCCCTGGCCTGGAGCGTCTGGCGCCGGAGGCCACGCAGGGCTCTGACCTCCCGGCATCTCTTGCCCACAGGGTCACGGCTACGGCATCAAGCGTGGGGGCGGCAGGGATCCCGGCCGGCGGCGTCCTCACTCTGGCCATCATCCTGGAGGCCGTGGGGCTGCCCACCAACGACATCTCCCTCATCCTGGCTGTGGACTGGCTCGTGTGAGTGACCTGGGCCGGGCTGCAGCCACTTCTCCCCATAATGGGAGGGGGGGTGATGGACCTGGGGCCCAGTGGGCATGGGAAAGGATCTCGATCCCAGGTGGGAGGGTTTGCTCTGGACTTGGTGAGGTTGGATCCTGCCTTGTCGCTTCCTCTGTGCTCCGGGGAGGGTGTGGAGCCGGCGTTGGAGGGGGCTGGGGCTGGGCTGCGGTGCCCGGGCACGTGCAGGGCCTTGCTCATGGCTCCGTCTCGTGCCCGCAGGGACCGCACCTGCACCATCCTCAACGTGGAGGGCGACGCCTTCGGCGCAGGGCTGCTGCAGGCGCGCATGGAGCGCAGCGGCCAGGCCGTGGCTGAAGAACTAGTGGAGGTCAAGGCGGACGGGCTGGGGCTGGGCAAGGGCGAGGGCTCCCCGCTCCTCCGGACTGACCCCCCTGCCCCCGCGGATTCCTGCGAGGAGTCGGCGATGTGAGGGGCTGCGGCCAGCGGCTCCACATCATGGACGGGCCGGACTGCACATTCCCGCTTCCCCCGGGGGCTGAGTCGCTTCACGGCCTGCTGGACGCGAGTGGGGGCCGGGCCCTCTGCCCCCGACTTCCAGTCTGCGCGGTGGTGCAGAGCCTCAGTCCTGGGGCCCCGGCTGCCACTCGCGTCCTGCCTGCCCCCGTGACACTCGTGGACCAAGCACCCCCCAGACCCACGACTTGAAGCTGCAGCGGCGCGGTGCCCTGCCCTGCTGCCTCCTGCTACAGCTGTGGCTGTGCCTGGCTCCGTGTCGCACGGGTGCGATGTCCGTGGCCCGTGCCGTGACTCTGGGGGACGTCACTTCTCAGAGCCCCGGGGCCCTCGGCCTAACTTATTTTGCTGTTTTTAAAACGCTGGGAACGAGGCTTGTCCTGGCTGCAAGGAGCAGGGTCCCGGGGCGAGGTCTGCTTCGGGGGTGGGACCTGTGCTGCTGCAGCCGGGGGCTGGCCCCGCGCTGGGCAGACGGGGTGGTCTTCTCAAACTGCTGATGCCGGCGGGGCCGCAGCTCTCCCTGGCAGCGCGGCTGGGCTCTCGCTGCATCCGCTCCAGGGAAGCGGGGCCGTGGAGGGCTCGGCCCCGAGCCGGCCGGGGTGGGAAGGAGAGGGGCACGGGACATGGTCATTGCCTTGACCTCACGTGGCCAGGACCCAGCCTCTGTCCTTCTCTGCCCCGGTCATGTCCTACTGGAGCTGGCCTCAGGTTTTTAAACACTCCGTTATTTCTATTGTTTTTAACTGCGGCTCTGGGACCAGGACAGGCGCGTGGCCTTGGGTCTCCAGGCCCCCCTGCCCATGAGCCCCTCACCGTCCATGTCCTCGGGCAGCAACGGGCATTGGCCCTGCTCCCCCGGCGGGGGCTGAGCACCAGCTCCTCTCCCGTCGTTCCAGCCTGGCCCCAGCGCTGCAGACACGAGGACGGCTGGGGGGCCTGTGTCTGGGCGCTAGGGCCAGTTGGGGGTTCCTCCAGCCATGGGTGACAGGTCGAGTGTGGGGAGCCCTCGGCAGTCGATCGCGGAGCCAGCAGCAAAACCGGAAGGGCATTTCTAGCGCCGCTCCCTGGTTTGCAGCTGGCCCTTCCAGGGGGTGCGCATGCCCCCCCCACGCGTCGCCTACGCCTGGTGATTAATGATGGCAGAGGGGCCTGGCAGCTCTGGACGGGAGGGTCCCGTCTCCCCAGGGTGCTGTGGGCAGCACTGGGGTCTGTTTTCGTGCCGAAACGACTGTAACGGGTAAGGGTCTAAACAGGACTTCGTTAGCAATGCAATAAACGAAGCGCCCGAGCCTGGCTGCGTGCGTGTCCTTTGCGGTGGGAGCGGGGCTGGCTGGGGCTTGGGGCCCTGCCCCAGGGTGGCGCTGGAGGGGCGGCCGCTGGAGCCCCTGGCTGGGCATCAGGCTCCGTCGTGCCCTGCCGCCGGGTCCTACCAGGCTGCATCAAGCACGCGCTGTCCCTGCCCTCCGCTTGCTGCCTGGGGTGGGGATGTGGGGTCTGTGCTGCACCCTTGGGGCTCCCCTGTTCGGGACCCCGAGGCGCGGTGACCCTGGGGCGATGCCCTGCCTGTAGCCGCACCCGGCGCGGGGCCAGCGGCAGGCTCCCGGC
>NW_005842578.1:478016-480996 GCF_000455745.1 Alligator sinensis
GCGCCCGGCGCGGGGCCAGCGGCAGCCTCCGGGCCACGTGGGGGCTGGACTGGGCCTTTGCAACCAGACCACGGGGGGCCAGGAGTGGTGAGCTCCAGCCTGCGGTGGCACGGGGCGGGCGACGTGCAGCTCAGCCTGGTGCATCTCCCTGAGCCCCGCTGGCTTGCGCCGAGCCCTGCAGCTGCCTGCTCCGGTTCTTCCAGCCGGTGCCACTAGGCCGCGCTCCCCCAGGCCAGGAACCGTGCGTGGGGGTGCTGCCCTCTGCCGGCCACGGCCTGCAAGCCCAAAGTATGCTCAGCACGTCGGGGGGGGGCTTTACCCCAATGGTCGGGGCAGTAATGCTGGACTGCGCTCGAGCTGCGGGGAAGGGGCTGGTGCGTCCTGGGCCCGGTTCTGAAAGAGGCTCCGGCTCTGGCAGGGGGCTTGGTGCACATGCGAGCCCCAGGCAGAAGCCATGAACCCCCAGAAAGAAAGGCAACCCCCCCATCTGTAGAGAGAGAAGCAGAGGGACGATCCCCTCCAGCCAGGGTGCTCGTGCCGCTAGGCGCACCAGCCCAGTTCACTCCCACGGCCCCAGTTGCTCCGACTGCAGAGAAAAAAGCCCGAACCTTAACGAAGAGGAAGGGGCCCACAAGGGACCGGCCTTTATTCGTCTCCACCCCGCACCCCAGAGCTCGCAGGGGAACGGCTCCACCCTTGGAGCAAGCGTCTGGGAGCACGAGGAAGTCGGGGGAGGGCTTTGCGGGTGCGGGTTCGAATCCCATGGCAGCTGGCTTCATTTGGGGGTTGGATCAGATGACCGTACAGGGTGCAAGAAAAAGCCAGCAGCCTCCTGGGCTGTCTGAAGGAGCATCGCTTGCAAAGCAAGGGCAGCGATTGTCCTGCTCTGTCCGGCAGCGGGGAGCCCCGGGTGCAGGCCGGGCCTGCGCTTCCAGGAGGAGGTTGGAAGGGTCTGGCGGAGAGCGACGCGAGGGGCGGAGAGACCCAAGGGGGATTTGATCCCAGTCTTGGGGCAATGGCAGAGAGGATGGGGACAGACTTTTGTCTGTGGCCACAGGGGACGGGACTAGGAGCAATGGGCTGCAGCTGCAGCAGGGAAAACAGGCTGCAGAGGAGGCGGCACGTCCTGGCTCTGAGACAGACTCAGCTGGGAAGGGGGAGGTGGGTCCACTGGGCACGGGGTGGCCAAGCTGTCCCCTACTCTGACCTCCCCCCAGGGCACATCGGCCCAGGTAACAGGCGTGGGGCTCGCGTCTCCCCCATGCAGCTCTGAGGCGGCATTGCCAAGAGCCCCCATTCCCCGAGCTCGCTGCCCCTGGCCTGGGCGCCATGGGCCTGGGGCCTCCCCCTGCTTGGGGCAGACCTCCGCTTCAGCGTGGTAAACTCCCCCCTTCCCCTTGCTCCAACCAGGTTCGAGCCAAGGGCCAACAAACCTCCAGCCACTCGGCACCGGTATAATGACCACGTTTCCTTGCGTGCCACCCCAAAAAATCAGCCCTCCAAAATGGGGGGGGCGGGGTCCCTGGCTGGCAAAGACGCAGGGAGGAAGAGAAGCACGGAGACGCTGCGCTTGAACGGCGGCCAACAGACCCTTTTTGCCCCCTACATCCTGCCTTCCAGAAACAAGGCACAAATCTCATCAGCGGGCGCGTGACGAGCGGGGAAGCACCGCACTTTCCCCTCCGCTGCGCGGGCCAGAGCCCCGGGCAGGCGTCCGCGTGCCGCCGCGCTCCCGTGAGCTGTTCTGGCGCCAGCCGATGCCGCAAGCGGTGGCAGACGGGACGCACCGGGCCGTCTCGGGCCTCTCTCTGCCTGGCAGGGTGGACCGGACGGAGCCCCGGCAGCCGCCTGGCCCCAGTCTCGGGCACAAGGGCTTCATCCCTACGACCCTGGGGTGTTTTGCCCCAGAGCTGCCCCACTGTGCATGCCCAAGCGGGCGACAAACCCGCGCCCCGGCCAGGACGCGACACGTCTGAGCTGTTTGACTGCAAACCCGAGGGAGGTGGTGGTGGCGGTCCAGGTCACCTGCCCCGTCGTGCAGCCCGTCCTCAGCACCACGGCAGAGGCTGGACTTCCCTGGTGCTGGCGGCCCGTGGTACGTCTCCCGGCACCCCTGGCCAGGGCGGTCTCTCTCGAAGGCGTGGGCCTGGCGTTCAGAGAGCCCCCTTGTCCAGCCTCTTCCGTGCGGGGTTGGGATACTCGGGGTTCTCGATGACGCCTGCCCCGAACTTCAGCTCCAGGAAGCCGCGGTGGTCGTTGGGCGCCATGGCCGTGAAGCCGGCGAAGGGCAGGGGCACCAGGGGCTTGAGGAAGTGCTCGGGGAACTCGACGTCCTGCCGGTGGTCCATCCACGTGTCCTTGGTCATCACGCCGTTCTTGGGGTAGAAGGGCCAGAGGTCGACGTGGAGGTGGTTGTGCTCGCTGTACTGCACCCGGTAGAAGTCGCCCTCGACGGCCTTCTCCCACACGAAGCCCTTCTCGTCCACGACGGAGCCCGACTCGGCGCTGCGCAGCAGCTCGCAGTTGGGGACGTCCTCCAGGTAGATGCCCAGGTCCACGTCGTAGTCCCAGGGGATGATGTCCCGGTGCCGGGCGGCCCCCAGCAGCGTCCCGCCTTCCAGCCAGTACCGCACGCCCGCCGCCTCCAGGACGCCGACCACGCCGCGTCTCGCGGAGGGCCCGGAGGCAGCAGGGCGGGGTCCAGCGGTCCTGGTAGAGGTACTCGGGCGTGTCGTCGTGCACGGTGCCGAAGCAGCGCGGCGTCTCCTTGGTGCACCCCTGCCACTGCCCGTCCTCCAGCACCACCCGCTGGATGCCGAAGTCCTGGAAGAGCCGGCGGCGGCTGGCCTGGGCGCGCCGGTCGGCTTTCCACTGGTTGTGCGAGGAGGTGAGCAGGGGCTGGTGCAGCGAGGGGAAGGAGACGTCCAGCACCCGCACGGCCCAGCCCCGCAGCGCCGTCTGCACGAAGAGGGAGGTGAGC
>NW_005842578.1:484279-486914 GCF_000455745.1 Alligator sinensis
GGGAGGGGAGCTGGGAGACGGCGGGCGGGCGGCTCGGGCCAGGGCTGGACGGGGCGTGCGGATGCAGGAGGAAATAAGGAAGCGCTGATAAGGCGGAGGGCGAGTCCGGGGAGGGGCCGAGAGGGCAGCGCGGGGCAGCAGCCTCCGGGCAAAGAGGATGTCGCGTCCCGTGACTGAGCGGAGGAAGCTGGAAGGCGAGGGGGAGGGGGTCGGGCCTCCCAAGCAGCCCAGGACGCACGCTCGCTTGCTCGCTCGCTCGCTCGCAGGGTCTGGTCGCCACCCTGGAGCCCCATCTTTGTGTGTGTCCCCCCCCCAACGGGGTGCGGGGCCTGGGCATAGAGAGCGGCGGGGCCCCGTCTCCAGCCGGGGGTGCTGACAGGCGTCTCGTGCCTCTGGCCTGGTACCGAAGGCTGCCTTTAAACGACCCAGCTGGAAACGGGCATTTGGGCTGGCCCCAAGGTGGACGCGGTGCTGACCTTGACCTCGGCGTCACGTGCTGCCCCTGTAACTTCACCTGCAGCGGCTCGGGTCAGCCCCTGCTTCCTGGGGGAGATGAAGCCCGTCGGGGTAGGGGACGGTCTATCCAGCGTCACGTGGGTTTTCCGGCACCTGCGGCAGGCCGGCCGGCCGGCGTGTGAACCGTTGGCCTGGTGCCTACAGCCCTGCGGGTTGCCGCCTCGGGTGGGGGGCATTCTCCTGTCCTGTGGTTCACCGCAGGTGCAAGGGGTTGGCCCCCGGGAGGGGTGTTTGCGGGACTTCTCTGGAGAGATCGCTGCACCTCGGATTAGCACCTTGACGCCGGACGCAGCGAGCCCTGCACTCCCCAAGCCCCCTCAGCTAGGAAGGGCCAGATGCTGCTCTGTCCTGGCCCGTGCGCACCTAACCACACCAGGCACGGAGCCGGGGGGTCTTGGAGCACGGGTTTGGCTTGTGCACCAGAGCAGAGACTGGCCGAGTGGCATCCAGCCGGGACCCAGCCTGCATCTCTGGTACCGGCCCGGTCGGCGTCTGCGACGTAGGGACATGCCCAGGGTCCCCTGCCACCAGCACAACACTTTACACAAGCAGTGGAGGAGGTGGGGGGTCCACAAGAGGCATCCTCTGTCTGATGCCCCGGTGCTCTGAGGAAAGGGAGCTGGCAGAGGGGAGAGAGGCCGGGGACTGCTATTCAATCCCCGCTCGGTCGTCTGTTCACCAGACTAAATCAGCCCAGTCCCCTCAGCCTCTTCTCACAAGTCACGTCCTCCAGCCCCCCAAACCATTTTTGTTGCCTTCCGCTGGACTCTCTCCGATGTGTCCGCCTCCTTTCTGTTGTGGGGGGGCCCAAAACTGGACTCCGTACTCCAGATGTGGCCTCCCCAGTGCCGAGTAGAGGTCATATGAGTGCAGTGAGGTGGGGCATCAGCCTTCCTCTGAACTCAGGCTCTCGGGGGCGCGGGGCGGCCCCTTGTCCGCTAGACCCTGAGTGACGCCCAGCTCTGGCTTCCCCCTTGCAGGCCCAGGTGGTGTTTCTGCAGGGTGAGAGGAAGGGCCAAGAAAACCTCAAGACAGACCTGGTGCGGCGGATCAAGATGCTGGAGTATGCCCTGAAGCAGGAGAGGTGCGACCCGTTGCCGCCAAAGGGGTGTGGGGGGGACCTGGGAGAGGGCATGGGGCTGCTTGGGTCCCATGGGCATGAAACCTTCAGCCGTGGCCAGGTTTCCAGCCCCAGAAGACACGGTTTTGTGCTCCAGATGGAGCCCAGCACAGGACTCCTGGGTTCTTTCTGTAGTGTGGACAGAGCAGCTATGCTCTCCCCACCCCACTGCCTGTGCTCCCTGGTGGGGCCAGGCTGAGCCTCTCTGCTCCTCCCAGGTCCAAGTATCACAAGCTGAAGTTTGGGACCGAGCCCAGCCAGGGGGAGAAGAGGGCGGATCCATCGGAACCAGGTACCGAGCCCAGTTGGGCCTGGGGTCCAGCAACGGGGCAGCCGCAGCCAGACATGCAGTCTGGACTCATCAGTGTTTGCTGGGGGCTTGGCTTCAAACTGCTGTGGGGGGTGAGGGCATCGGGGAGAGGGGGTTATGTAATGCCAGACATCAGGGACACGTATGCCTCAGCGCTGCCTGTCGTCTCCTTCCTTCCAGTGTCCAATGGCCCGGCCGAGATGGCCTCGCTTGACAGCAACCCGTTGGTATGGAAAGAAGGGCGCCAGCTGCTGCGGCAGTGAGTATGGGGAGCGCCGGCTGGGCGGAGGGGCTGGGGCAACCCCACGGGGCAGGGAGCAGGAGGCCAGTCATGCCCTTAGGTGGATCTCTGGCCTCTTCTCACCCTCCACCCATCCCGGCTTGTTCCACGCCTCTTCAACCCTTCCCTCTTGGTTACACTGAGACGTGTCACCTCCCACCGACGTGCCAGCTCCCTCCACGCTCTGCCCCAGAAACAGCTGCGTTTTGGTGGTGGCCAAAGCAGCTTCCGTGGGCACATGAAGGCAGGGCCCTGCCTCTGGCTGCGCCTGGGTTTGACACCCAGCACCTCTTGAGAGCTCGGTCCGTCAGGGTTTTATGGAATCCTAAAGTGGGGGCTGGAAGGGAGCTCCAGCCAGTCACGTCTAGTCCAGCCTCTGCCTGAGGCAGGATCAGCCCCGGCTAAACCA
>NW_005842578.1:487039-494888 GCF_000455745.1 Alligator sinensis
CTTGGCTTCAAACTGCTGTGGGGGGTGAGGGCATCGGGGAGAGGGGGTTATGTAATGCCAGACATCAGGGACACGTATGCCTCAGCGCTGCCTGTCGTCTCCTTCCTTCCAGTGTCCAATGGCCCGGCCGAGATGGCCTCGCTTGACAGCAACCCGTTGGTATGGAAAGAAGGGCGCCAGCTGCTGCGGCAGTGAGTATGGGGAGCGCCGGCTGGGCGGAGGGGCTGGGGCAACCCCACGGGGCAGGGAGCAGGAGGCCAGTCATGCCCTTAGGTGGATCTCTGGCCTCTTCTCACCCTCCACCCATCCCGGCTTGTTCCACGCCTCTTCAACCCTTCCCTCTTGGTTACACTGAGACGTGTCACCTCCCACCGACGTGCCAGCTCCCTCCACGCTCTGCCCCAGAAACAGCTGCGTTTTGGTGGTGGCCAAAGCAGCTTCCGTGGGCACATGAAGGCAGGGCCCTGCCTCTGGCTGCGCCTGGGTTTGACACCCAGCACCTCTTGAGAGCTCGGTCCGTCAGGGTTTTATGGAATCCTAAAGTGGGGGCTGGAAGGGAGCTCCAGCCAGTCACGTCTAGTCCAGCCTCTGCCTGAGGCAGGATCAGCCCTGTCTAAACCAGCCCAGACAAATCCATAATCCAAACTCTACATAGGATTGCTGTCAACCCTGACACAGCACAGACATCACACCCGAACCTGCCCCAGGGAGAGCAGGGGGACCATGGCAGCCAAATGTCCTGCTGCTGCCAGAGGTTGCTAATATATGCTTGAGATCCCAGGCAGAGGCTGTGTCCTCATTACAGAGGAAGGCAAACCCTCCCAGTCTGACCAGGAGAGGGAAATCCCTTCCCGACCCCAGTGCGGTATCGGTCTGAGCCTAAGCAGAGTGGCAAGACCCTCTAGCCAGGACCCCCTGGATTTGAGTCTCAGCAGGAGCATTGGCACAGCCCAGTCCCCATCCCCAGCCTGGGCTGCACCCAGCGTCTCTGGAGAAGGCTTAAAACCCCCCTGACACCTGGAGCAGAAGGCAGGGGGGACCAGCAAAGCCCAGAAGCCTGGGACATCCGCACAACAGAACCCCTAGGGCATCACCCCCAACCCATGGCTGTCCAACCCCCCCCTTGAGCACCTCCAGGGATGGGGCATCCGTAGCTTGATCTTGAGGTCAGTCAGAGACTCCCTCTTGGTGCCAGGCAAAGACAAGGACCCCCAGGGCTGCAGCTGCTTTCTGTGGAGCCAGCCCCCCACCCAGCCTGGTATCTGCAGTGGGGCCACAGTGGTGCTCTTGGAGACCTTCCCCCCACCTCACTCTTAGCTTGCCTGACTCTTCCCCCCTCTCCACCAGGTACCTGGAGGAGGTGGGCTACACGGACACCATCCTGGACATGCGTTCCAAGCGGGTGCGCTCGCTGCTGGGCCGCTGCTCTGTGGAGCTGAATGGCGCTGCCGAGCCCAGCAATGGGGGGCCTGGCCCAGGGGGTCTTCCTGGCGGCCAGTCCCTGCTCGCCAAGCAGATTGAGGAGCAGATCAAGAGGTGAGCGCATGCTGTGGATGCCCTCCCCCCTGATAGGGGCATCACCATGGGCCCTTCTTCCTGGGGCTGGGCCCCTAAATAGGGGGAGGGGAGTCTAGCTGCAGTGGAGGAGGGGGTCTCTGCTGTGAGGAGAACAAGGGTGCCTGCCACATGATCTAGATCAGGGGTGCTCAATCTCTGGCCCTCAGGCCAAATCAGGCCTACAGAGCCATGGCATCCAGCCCACGGGGCTCCTTACAGGTCGGGAAATTTGGTAGCAGGGGAGCGATGGCTGGATCAGAGCTAGACTGTGCCCCCTTACTCCTGCAGGGCTGGGCCACACCTGCTTTCCCCTGTGCAGCTGGATTGGGGCCAAGCCCCCTTGTCCTGTGCAGCTGGATCATAAAATCAGAAATCTTAGAGCCATTGGGCTGGAAAGGAGCTCCAGGGGTCACATCCAACCCCGTGCTTGAGGCAGGATCAGCCCCATGCAAACTGCCCCAGACACATACAGCATCAAGCCTCTGAACAACACAACACAGTCACCCCTGCCCCTGTTAAGCAGGGAGGCTGTGGGGGGCAATGTTCTGTTGCTGCCAGGGGGGTCATGGGCGCTTCAGAGACCCCAGGCTGAGGCCGTGCCCCTGTTGCAGAGGAAAGCCAAACTCCCCAGTCCGGACCACTCTGAGCAGGGGGGAAATCCGTTTCTGCCGCAGTGCAGCATGGGACTGAGCCCAAGCACAGGGGCAAGACCCTCCAGCCAGGACCCTGCAGGGCTGGTGCCAGCAGCCCAGCCCCATCCCCAGCCTGGGCTGCAGCAGCACCCAGCACCTCTGCAGGGGGCTTAAAAACCCCCGACACCTGGAGCAGAAAGCAGGGGATCAGGGCTGCGCTGGCCCCAGCCATCCCGCTCTGTGGTGCTGGGTGGGGCTCCGCTGCACCCACTCCAGGTGCTGGATCAGGACCACCGGCCTCATCCGGCTTGGGCGTCTCCCACCCAGCCCATGAGGCAGAAAGGTTGTGCACCTTTGGTCCGGCTCAGGGGTGTCAGACTCACCCCAGCCTGGGTCCAGGCACTTGGCACTCCCAGTCAACATGAGGGGCATTTGCTGGGATGGCAGGAGAGGGGGGCTGGTCTCTGCAGCATTGAGACCACAGCTCGAGGGGCTGGGAGGGGCTGTGAGCATGGGAACGGCTCTGCCAGGAGCCGGGGCGCTGTGTGACCTTCCTCCCTGAGCCCAGGGACCACCAGGGTAAGGGGTTGCTTCCCCAGCGAGGGGTGTGGGCCAGCCAGACCCTTGCAATGACCGTGTCTCAATGCCCGGGGGCAGAAATGCAGGGAAGGAGTCGAGCGAGCGGAAGGAGTCGAGCGAGCGACTGGGCGGCGCCGTGCTGGACCAGATCCCCTTCCTGCAGCACTGCGAGGATGAGGACAGTGATGAGGAGGAGGATGTGGAGGGCCTCCCCCTCCAGGCCCCACGGCAGCACAAGAAGCAGCGAGTAAAGGCAGGGCCAGGCGTGGGGCGTGGGGATGCCCGGGTCCCTCTCTCCTCTCCTCCTTTCCTCCCTGCCCTGGGAAGGGAGCACAGCATGTCGGGTGGGGAGATGCTGAGAGCCAAGGGTCCATGCCCCACTTTGTTCCCATGCCTCAGTTTCCCCAACAGGGTTAAGGGTTTGAGGAGGGCTGCTGTGGCTTTAACTCCTTGTTGCCCTGTGCCTGCCTGGGTGGACAGGGGCACATTGGCCTTCCAATCCAGGGGGCACAGGGACCAGAGCAGTAGCCACCAGCTACGATGACTTCGGCCCCTCCAGCCCCGGCCGTCTGAACTCAGGCCTGTGGCCTGTCCTGCAGCGTGCACTGGCATCCAGCTCCTGTTAAAGCTGGGGAAACTGGGGCAGACAGCAGAGAGGGGCTTGCCCAAATCTTGGGATGGAGTTGGGAAAGGGGTGGGGAACCCAGCTGTGCTGGGGGGTCCTGATATAAAGCAGTTAACCCTTTGTGGGCGGCAGCCACCCCCCCCCCCCTCAGCTTGGGGAAGGGGTGGCTGGTGCAGATGGAGGTGTCCTGCGCTCGCTCACCAGTAAAGTGCCCCCCCACCTCCCGCAGGGGGCTGCTGACCCCTCTCTCTGCCAGCAGGTCCCAGCCAAGACCCTGCTGCCTGAGGTGGAGGACGAGGACGATGACGAGGACTCTGAGGACGCCCTTGGCGAGTTCGATTTCCTGGGCTCTGGCGAGAACAGCGAGGGCTCGGCCGGTGGGCGGCGCCCCGGGGACACCATTGACCTGGGTATGAGCAGGGGGCCAAGCTGGGACTGGGCCCAGGGTTCCCCAGCTGCCTTGGCACAGCCTGCACTAACCCTGTTGTCGGGTGTCACCCGAAAGCAGTCTCCATTCCTCCCTCCCTTCTCTGCTTGGCTGGCTCCACCTGCCAGGCTCCATTTGGTCCCTCTGGATCTCCATAGCCTCCCAGCCCCGTGCTGCTCCCCCGCACCTGCCCAGGTAGGCTCGCCGACCCCCCCAAACTGCACATTGCCAGCAGCACCCGTGGCCCCTGCCTCTGCCCTCGGCTGGTTCTCGGTGCGAAATGCCTCAGCCTATGTGCATCTGTTCCTCCCACTCTAGCCCATGGGGGTCCAGCCTCCCCTGACAGCCCCCTGTCCCCCCAGAGCCGTGTCCCTGGCTGCAGGGACAGAGCCGGGGAGACATGCAACAAACCTGGTCCAGACAGACCTGTTGCCTGTGGAGGTGGGGACAGCAAGAGGGCAGGGAAGGGGCTTGGGGCATGTACTGAGCGGCTGCCGGCAGCCAATGTTCTGTTGCTGTCAAGGGTTGTCAGTAGATGCTTGAGAGACCCTGGGCAGAGGCCAGGCCATGTCCCTGCTACAGAGGAAGGCACCTACTCCTTCGATGCGCCAGGGCTTGTATGTGCTCACTCTCCACCCCTTCAAGGTGCTGTAGCAGGTTGGGAGGTTACTTAGCTCAAATGAAGTCTTTTACAGTCTTAAATTTGGCACAGTCCTTTATTTCCTGGGTGCACTGGCCTCGCAGGACCCCCCTACACTCATCCATCCTCCAGACCCAACCATGATATCGTTCATGCCAAGTGCACTCAGTCCCAAGTCTTCTCCCACCCCAGAAGGTACCTGCGGCTCACTGTTGCTCGCTCCGCGCCGCAGTCTGCCTTCTCAGTCCGGCTCTGACTGTGGTGTAGCTGCTTCCAGCCTTGCAGCCCCTGGGTCTTCTCCCATACCCCGTGAGAGGGCTTGCTGCTGCTTCTAGTCTTGTAGCCTTCTGTCTCACCCTGTGGTCTCTTCCCAGATGCAGAGAGGGCTACCACAGCTCTATACTGCAGTCTTTCAGCTCAGTCTTCGTGGCTCACTGTCTCCAGCTCTTCCTCCCCTAGCTCCCTTCCCTGGCACTTCTTAACTTCCCATGGCCAGCCGGTTATCTGCATCAGCTGGTCTAGTTCTCCAGGCAGGTTGTAATTAGCTTTCCACCACTTCCCTCCTACAAGTGTGCAGACAGCTACGGCCTGATGTGTGCAGCCTCGTGCCAGCCATCCCGCTACACGTCCCCTTGCCCCTGTAACAGGTGAAAGGGCCTTGCCAGCTTCTACAGTGCCCCCGGAGGATGGGGCAGGGCACCAGGTGAACCAGCAGAGAGATTTGCAACGGTTGTTGTGATGCCAGCTACCTGATGCGCTTCAAAGACCCCCCCAGGGCAGCACTTCAGCTGTGGGGGTGCCAGGGCCGTGACGTATGCTCCTTCCTCCCCCACAGAGACGCGGCGTGTCAAGCTGCAGGGCATGCTGGCTGACCTGCGTGACGTGGATGGGCTGCCTCCCAAGCCGGCCGGCCCGGCAGCCGTGGCCTCACCGCGACCCCATGAAGGTACCACTGGACATGGGGTGTCCCAGTTTCAGAGGAGGGGTCTGCCACAGGGACCCACAGCACGTCCAGGGGCCCCCAGGTCCAGCAGATACCCCCTGCCCAGCATCCCCTTTTCACCCCTGCAGCCGGCTCGCTCAGCTTCTCCTCCGATGTCTTCATCATGGACACCATCGGGGGCGGGGAGGTGAGCCTGGGGGACCTTGCCGACCTCACCGTCACCAACGACAATGAGCTCAACTGCGATGTGAGTAGCCCCCATCCAGCCCTTTGCGAGGGTCCCTGTCTAGTGGGTGCCTAGCTGCCCCTTCAGTGTCCCAGCAATGCCAGTCTGAGCCCGTTCACCTGGCATCCAGAGGCCTGGAAGAGCAAATTGAGCACTCAGGGCTGCAGCTCCCATCAGCCAGACCCAGAAAGCCCTGGATCTGAGCTCTGGGGCATTCTCACATAGGCTGAGCTCTGACCCCTGGGGCCTGGCAGAGCACCTGCCACCTCAACCAGGCTGACCAGTGCCCAGTTGCTTCCCCCGCCCCAGTGCCAGGGCCAGCCCGGGCTCCCTGCCCCCTTTCACTTTTCCCTTCCCCTGGACAGAGTCCCTGTCCAGTTTGCACCCGCTGGACAGGGACTCTGCAGCATGAGTTTAAAGCATGTTACCCACCAGTCCCCTTTCCGGGACTGACCCAGCTCCAGCCCTGTATGTGAGTGTAGTAGGACCCTGCAGAGAGATGCCAGCTAGCGGCACCAGGAAAAACCAGCCTGGGGGGAGAGGGCCGGGCCAGGCCAGGCTGGACAGGGCAGGAGGAGGGTGGCTGTACCCAGCTGATCCCCAGCTCCCCCCTGCCCCCCCAGCTGTCAGACAGCAAGGACGCCTTCAAGAAGACCTGGAACCCCAAGTTCACGCTGCGCAGCCACTACGATGGGATCCGGGCACTGGCCTTCCATCACGCTGAGGCCGCGCTCGTCACCGCCTCCGAGGACGGCACACTCAAGCTGTGGAACCTGCAGAAGACGGTCGCCGCCAAAAAGTGGGTGGGGGCAGAGGGGGGTGGATTGGGGGACAAAGAGGGTTGTGGGGAGAAGGAGCTGGACTGGGCCAAGGTGAAGTGGGGTAAGGGTAGGGCAGGACAGGGGTGGGGGGCAGGACAGGACCTGGGGAGATTTGGAGCCAAGGTTTCAGCCCCCTGTGGGGGGGTGGGGGGGTCCTTACCCGTGCAGCCCCTAACCACCCTTCCCTCCCCTCCCCTCCCCCCAGGAACACCGCGCTGGACGTGGAGCCAGTCTACGCCTTCCGGGCGCACAGGTGGGTCCCAGCGCGGGGAGACTGTCACTGCCGGCCCTGGCCTGGGCAATGGGTCGCCACACATAGTACCCCCCTGCCCTGCTCTGGGGTCCCTGGGGGCTCCCGTACTGGGCTGGGGCAGAGGAGGAGCCCTGCTGGCACTGGCTTCCCCAGAGGGCCTCGTTCTGCTCCCCAATCCCCCAGGGACAGGGCGCGGAGGTGAGATCCCCTGCCCCGACAGTCCAACGCAGCTCGCTCGGGCTGGCGCTGTACCACCCCCCAGCTGCCCCTCAATGCTCCTGAGAGCAGCCGGGGAGCACCCGTAGCCAGGATCCAGTTGATCACGTCCCATTTGCCTCGTTGCTCCCTGCCAGCATCGTCCTGTGACTCTGCCTGTTGCTGCCTGCCGGGCATTGTGGGAAAGGCCCGGGAGGACACTTGGGGTCCCCTCAGCCTCCCCCCTCTCCCCGGTCTCTCTCCCCGCAGAGGCCCGGTGCTGTCTGTAGCCATGGGCTGCAACAGCGAGTTCTGCTACAGCGGCGGCGTGGACGCCTCCATCCGCTGCTGGCGGGTCCCGGAGCTGGGCATGGATCCCTATGATGGCTACGGTGGGTGCAGCGTGTGTCCCTTCCTTCCCCACCCCACACGTCTCCCCCTGCGGTGGAAGAGCATGGTCCCAACAGCATCTGGTTGGAGTGGGTGTGTGGGGTGCAACCCTGGCCCTGTGGTCTCCCAGCATGCCGTGCAGCCTGGCGCAGAGCAAGCCATGCCAGGAGCAGGGCCGGGGCATCCCCTTGCCTCTCCCCCTCCTGACCTGCACCTGCACCTGCTCTGGCGCAGACCCGGGTGTCCTGGGCACTGTCCTGGAGGGCCACACGGACGCGGTGTGGGGCCTGGCCTTCTGCCCCACGCGGGGCCGCCTGGTGTCCTGCTCGGCCGACGGCACCGTACGCCTCTGGGACCCCAGCGGGAGCCCCTCCTGCCTCAGCACCTACAGTGCGGACAGCGGTGAGTAACCCCCCCACCCGGCGCAGGACTTCTGGGTTTGAGCCTTGGCTGGGTGGTGGGAGGGCACTAGGACCCCTGGGATCTGCCTGTGGCTCCGTGGGGGGAGAGGGGAGGTGTTGCAGCGCCATCAGCATGTCGCACCCCAGAGCACATTGGGGG
>NW_005842578.1:494928-495435 GCF_000455745.1 Alligator sinensis
GCTCTTCCCCCCGCCCCCCCGCAGAACATGGGACCCCGACCTCGGTGGCCTTCTGCAGCACAGAGCCGGCCCACGTGGTGGCCGCCTTCCGCACGGGCGACACGGTGCTGTACGACGCCGAGGCCTCCCGGCCTGTCCTCACGCTGGAGTCCCGCACGGGCAGCGGTGAGCACGGCTGAGGGCAGGGGGGCAGGACCTGACTTCCCTCCCGAGCCTGGTGGGGGTGGGGTGGGGATTGGTGCGGGGGGAGCGGAGCCAGGACTCCTGGTTTCTGACCCTGGCTTGGGGGAAGGGAGCGCACCCAGGGGAGCTGCCGGGGGCCAGGACTCCGGGGTTCCCACCGCAGCTACAGGGCAGTGTGGCCTCATAGTTTGACTTGGGGTGGGAAGGGGGTGGCACTGGGAGCCAGGACTCCTGGATTCTCACTGCAGCTGTGGACAGTGTGGCCTAGCAGATTGAGGTGGGCTGCGGGGTGGCCCTAGGGGACCAGGACCCCAGGGTCTCACT
>NW_005842578.1:495466-496313 GCF_000455745.1 Alligator sinensis
CAACCGCACGGGTAGGACAGACCCGCCAGGGCCACGCCAACTCCTCCCTGTCCCCCGCTTCCCCCCCGTCTGTTCCCTGCTGGTGCCCGGTGCCATCTCTTCCCCCACCCCCAGCAGCTCTGGCCCGTGTGCCCCCACCCCCTCCATAGAGAGCCGGCGCAGGGTGGTGCTGGTGGGCACTGACCACCCGCTCTGCTCTGCTCTGCTCCCCAGGCAAGGCCGTGCACTCCATGGTGGCCCACTTGGACGCTGTGACCTGCCTGGCCGCAGACCCCAACGGCATCTTCCTCATGTCAGGGAGTAAGTGTCACGAGTGGGCCAGGGCTCGGGGAGCCCAGCAAGGGGGAGTGGGGCCAGTGGTCACAGCGAGAGGTGGTGGGGCTGGGCGCCCGGACTCCTGGACTCCTTTCCCAGCACTGGGGAGGGAAGTGGGGCGCAGCAGTTAGAGCACGGTGGCAGGGCCGGGAGCTCGGACACCAGGTTCCTTCCCTGCCCCCGAGCACTGAAGGGGGGGCCTCACCCCGTCCCCTCCAGGCCACGACTGCTCGCTGCGCCTGTGGCACCTGGACAACAAGACGTGCGTGCAGGAGATCACGGCGCACCGCAAGAAGCACGAGGAGGCCATCCACGCCGTGGCCTTCCACCCCTGCAAGGCCCTGAGCGCCTCGGCCGGTGCTGACGCCCTGGCCAAGGTCTTCGTGTGAGCTGGGCTGCAGGTGAGGGGCGGGGCTTGTAGAGAGGGGGCGGGGCCAGCAAGGGACTGCACTGGGGGCAGGGCTACATTTGGGTGGGAGGGGCAGGAGGTCTGCTGGGTGGGGCTTGGGGGGGGGGCCTGCAGGGGGGTGGG
>NW_005842578.1:496791-497032 GCF_000455745.1 Alligator sinensis
GGCCCCCCTTGAATTGCAGCAATAATTCCTGCCTGGCCCTGGGGGGGGCGCTGCAAGGGGCTGCGCCCAAGGGCCCCCACGTGACACTACTGCCGGCTTTGCACGGGGTGGGGGCCCTGCCCTTGGACCCTCTGCCCCTCCCCCAGAGCAGCGCACGCACCAGGACGCCTGGTTCTTTTCCCAGTACGGGGGGGGTGGGATCTGCTCAGCTGGGGGCCTGGGCACTTGGGTTTTGTCCCAG
>NW_005842578.1:497117-501676 GCF_000455745.1 Alligator sinensis
CTTTGTATATTGTGTATAAAGGAAACCGAGGCCCCGGGCCCACAACCCCGTTATCACTGTGTGATAGTCCCGGCCACCGGTGCCTCGGGGGGCTCCTCCCCGCCAGCGCCCCGGGACCCAGCCCCTGGGGAAGGGGGGGCGGAGGGGACACGGAGCTAGGCCCCCCCCGGCCCCTCCAGCCGCTAGCAGGTGAGCAGCCGGAGCCTTTTTACCGCCGTTCGGCTTTTTACCGTGTATTTATTTGACTCCGTCGGGTTCTTTCTTTCCTCTGTCCCGGTCCCGGCAAACCCCGAGGGGGCCGCGGCCGCCGGGAAGGTCCCACCTCAATAAACCCCCTTTGGAATAAGCCACCGGCTCCTGGTTTGCACCCTCCCTGCGACCCCGGAACATGGCTGCGCCTCGGTCACGGCACGGAGGAACAGCGCCGGGTAGGCCGGGGCCTGGGGCCGGTACCCAGCGGGGGGTGGAGCTCCCCTGCGCTCCGTGCCGTGGGGGTCCTTGGTGCTCACGCAGCAAATGCAGCACACTGTGCATTGGCACGTGCGCGTGCTTCATGTACCTCTACTGGCTCCGGGGAGTCTGGCTGTGCCCAAGTGGGGGCGCCATGACGGGGGTGCGGTTTGGGAGTGCGGGGCACCAGCCAGGCCCTGGGATAGCGCCGTGCCATGAAGTGTGGATGCCACAGAGGACGGGGAAGCCTTGGGGCCCCAACCCCATACATGGGCCCCCACCTCCTCCAGCCTGCATACCTTTGCTGTGCACCTGCATGCACACTTCACGAACACGTGCCCAGGAGCACGCTCCCCCAGTGCTTGAACACATGCGCCCGGGGACACGTGGCACACGAACACACTTGCAAAGGCACCACGTCCTCCCTCCGCACGTGGGAACCAGTGCCTCTTGTGCAAGCATGTGTGCGAATGCATGGTGTATCCACACGGGTGTGTGGGAACACACATGAAGCACCAGCACGTGTTGCTCCTGGGGGTCCCAGGGGCAAGGACAGGTTTCACGCGGCACCGAGGGGGGGTGTCTCGGCACAGGCAGGGCCCCCACGCCTGGGTTCAGCCCCTGCCTGCTGCAGACCCGGGTCCAGTGCTGTCCACCAGGGGGCGCCCGGCACCTTCCTCTGACGTGCCCAGCGCCGCCAGGGCTAGGAGCCTTGCACACACGTGTGCAGAGACGCCTGCCCCTGCCCCACATGTGAGCACAGCTGTGCTTGTGCCCCTTCCTCCCCAATGTAAACATGCCTCCTGGCACACGTGTGCATGTGTTTGCAAATGTGGGTTCCCTGCACGCCCCTTGTCCCGGGTCCCCTCAGCAGGTGCACGTGTGCGTGCAAGCAGAGCTGTGCAGTGGAGCCATGGCTGCCGTGGGGAAGGGGGGGGTGCGCGTGTTGTCCATCCCCCAGACACCTGGGTTCCATGTGTGTATAGGGCTACGTGTGCATGTGTGTGTCCCAGACCCCTGGGTACTTGGAGTTTGTATGTGTGTCCCCGATGCCTCTGCGTGCTGCGCATGTGTGTCCTGCACACCTGGGCATCACGGGCACACACATGGAGCATGGAAAGCCCCCGGCCGTGCCTGTCCCAAGGGCTCTCTCTGTGTTTGCCTTTAGCATTTTTGGCAGCCAGGCCAGGCTCTCCACGCTGCCCCCCCTCATGGGCCCGTTCCTCCCTTCCCGCGTTCCCAGAGTGCAGCGCGGGATCCGTGTGTGTCCCACAAGTGTGGTGGGCCCGCCAGGCCCCGGGCAGCAGAGCATGCATGTGCCTGTGACATCCAGGCGTGTTGTGGGGTGAGTGGGCCCGCCACTGGGCATATAAGCTTGCAGGAGGAGTGTGTCAGCTGCATGCAGTATCAGGGTGAGGGTGGGGCGTAGTGTTGGGTGTGCGTGTGAGCATGTGTGTGTATGTGCACGCACACACTACAGATGTGCATACGTGGGACTATGCAATAGTGTGTGTGCACTATAGGTGTGTGTGTATGCGTAGCATCGAGTGTATGCACACAGTAGGGGTGTGTGCGTCCACACAGCAGACGTGATCAAAATGAGTGTGTGGCCAGCTCTGGGTGCACGTGTGACGCCTGGGCCTGGGCACCGACAGGGCTCCCTTCCACAATGCCATGTGTGTGCGCCCTGTGGCCGCTTCCAGCACCACTTGAAGGCCAGTGCATTGCACACGTGTGCCCGGGGCACAGTGCCATCAGCTCCTCATGACGTGTGCCCAGGCCCTTTGTGTCGCTGCTGTGGCAACGCCAGCCCCTGCCCAGCACGGGTGGGGAGCAGGGCAGGAGGGAGCGTGTCCTGGGCCAGCGTCCCTGGCGCTGCCCCTCCCTGCCCACGGAAAGCCCCTCGGGCCAGGGGTAGTGCAGCCCAGACAGCAGCAGAGGATCAGGGCACGGTATGTTCTGCCCTTGCCCTTTGTGGGGGGAGGGGGGGGCCGCGTGGTCTCTTTCGGGGGGCAGAGATAGCCCCCCACCCTGGGGGTACAGACCTGGCTGCCCCAGGGGGTGTAGGAGACAGGAAAGACCCAGATCCCACCATCGCCCCAGGGGCAGTGGTTGAACCCCTGTAGGCCCCCCCAGTCACACGTGTGCACAGGTGTGAGGCAGTGTGCGATTCACACATGGAGCCTGGCATAGGTGTGGCACGTGTGTCAGCAGGGGAGGCTGCTTGGTGCCTCCCTGGGAGATTGCAATGCCCCTGCTGGGGGAGGGGGGGGCGTGCGGGGTACACGCATTGTGGGGAGCTCGTGTGTGTGTCCAGGGCAGCAGGCAGGATGATGAGTGCTCGTCAGTGGAAAGTGGGAGTGAGCTCTGGTGAGGTCAGTAGTGTGTACAAGGGGAAGGGGAAGTGTGTGTGTGTTGGCATGTGCATACAGGACTGCATGTGGATGCAAGTGTTCTGGGCATGCACGGGTTGGTGTTCATGTGTGGTCTGTTGCACGTGTGTGGGAGTGCGACGATGGGCACAGTTGTGTAGTATGCATCTGTTGTGGGGTCTGCATGCGCATGTCGAGAGGGGGCTGCCTGTGGGTGCCCCTGCAGGAAAGCACGTGTGTGTGCATGACCTGGATGCCTGGGGGGGGGGGGGGGGGGGGGGGGAGACAGAAGGTGATTGTGTACAGGGCACATGTGAAGGTGACAGCATGTCCAGGGTGTTGTAGGGGCTGCCACATGGCTCCGAGGGGTGCGTGTGAGGAGTGTGATTGTGCATACAGGTGTGTGGTGTGTGCAGCAGCACACTAGGCACATGGTCATGCACACAGGCATGTGTGAGGAGTGTGGCTGTGTAGCTGCTTGTTGGGGAGTGTAGTGAAGTATAGCTGGGTGTGCATGTGTAGCGGGTGTTTGTATACAGGTCTGCATGTGGATGTGTGTAGAGGCATGAGTGGGTTTTGAACACAGGTGTGTAAAGCATGTGCATGGATAGGCGAGTGCATGATTACATATGGGCATGGAGGGTGCATACATGACTAGGCAGGGGTATTTTTATGCAGGGGGGCCTGATTGCTTGTGGGTATAGGCATCTAAGGCATGTGCTTGTGTGAACAGGTGTACATGTCATTCTATGTTGCTGCATGCAGTGGTTGTGCACACAGGCATGCAAGGTTCACATGGCTGCATATATGCTTGTGCATACAGCTGTGTATGCAGTTGTGTGTAGAAGCATGTGTGGATTGTGCACACAGGTGTACAAAGACTGCGCTGTGTGCGGATCCGTGCTTGATTGTGCATACAGGCATGCAAAGGGTGTGCTTGTGTGCACTATGATGGTGTGTACAGACAGGTGAAACTCGTGTTTGCATGCATGGGCACCTGAATGCATCAGTGTGCAAGGAGTGAGCATGTGTGCAGAAGCTTGTCCATACAGATGTGACACATACACGTGTGTGCATGCCTGTGTATATGGGAGTGCATGCAGCTGTCTGTGGATGCCTGCGTGGGTTATGCATGCAGCTGTGCAAAGTGCACACTTGTGTGCACCGGGGTGGGCTGGATGGGACACAGGTGTGTGGGCATAGACCCAGCTGTGCCGACAGGCATGCACATGCACAGTGGCACAGACCGGCATGCAAGGCATGTGTGGGTGTGCACGCGAGTGTGGAGACAGGCCTGCAAAGCATGTGCGCGCCCATAGGCATCCAAGCAGCTGTGTGCAGTTGTACGTGTGCAAGTATGTGCATGCACAGGCCCGATGGTGTGCAAGGCGTGCAAGGCACACTTATACTCCCTGCAGACCCCTGCCATGTGGGACAACAGCAGTGGTGCTGGCCCAGCCAACGCGTCACGTTGCGGCGTGGACTTCCAGGCGGGCCGTGGCGCCGTGGCCACGTTCTACGGCGCCGCCTTCCTGCTGGGCCTGGCCACCAACGCGGCCACGCTGGGCCCACTCGTGCGCCTGGTGCGGGCCGGCAACGTGCTGGCCGTCTACCTGCTGGGCCTGGCCGCCTCGGACGGGCTCTACCTACTGACACTGCCGCTGTGGGCCGCCTACGCATGGCGCGGGCACGCCTGGGAGCTGGGCACTGCCGCCTGCCGGGCCGCAGGCTTCTTCT
>NW_005842578.1:502312-503108 GCF_000455745.1 Alligator sinensis
ATGGGGTGCCCAGTGGGGCTGGCAGCGGCACGTGCTGGCGTGGGGGGTGCAGCTGTCTGGGACCCCCCCCCAATAAAGCTGCTGTCTCTGACCACGGGCATCCTGCTACTTGGGGGGGTCACAGTTGCCGGCAGGAGAGTGGGGCCTAGCGGTTAGATCCGGGGGTCTGCAGTGCAGGGGCAGGCCATTGCAGTGGAGGCGTGGGGGTCCAGGGAGGCTGTAGGGGTGACGGGTTGTAGGAGTGTAGTGCAGAGCGGGGGGGTGTAGGGGTGCAGTGCGGGCGCTGTGCAGTGCAGTGCAGTGCAGTGCAGTGCAGCGGGGGGGCGGGGTAGAGGGAGGTGCAGTGCGACGGAGGCAGTTCGGGGGGGGAGCTAGGGGTGCAGTGTAGTGGGGTGCAGGGCAGACGGACCGGAGACCCAATGACGACACCCCCCGCTGGGTCACGTGGCCCCGCTCCCGGGTCTATTTATAGCGGGTAACCCAGGCGCACCGCCCGGCGCTGGCCAATCAGAGGCCGCATTCCCGTGGGCGGGGCCAGTGCTAGGAGCTAGGGGTGCAGTGTAGTGGGGTGCAGGGCAGACGGACCGGAGACCCAATGACGACACCCCCCGCTGGGTCACGTGGCCCCGCTCCCGGGTCTATTTATAGCGGGTAACCCAGGCGCACCGCCCGGCGCTGGCCAATCAGAGGCCGCATTCCCGTGGGCGGGGCCAGTGCTAGGGGCGGTGTTATGCAGATAAACATGGACAAGCGGCACAATGGCTGGGGAGAGGGGGGGGCCTGCCGTCAGTGGGGT
>NW_005842578.1:503204-503911 GCF_000455745.1 Alligator sinensis
AGAAGGGGGGGCGGAGCCAATGCCTGCATTGAGGGGCGCGGCTATGTGAGGGGGAGCGCGCTAGCGGGGCGGGGCCGGAGCAATGGCTGGGGTAGTGGGCGTGGATAGGCAAATGAGCCAGAGAGATCGGGCCAATAATTCAGCAGGCAGCGGGGACCGGACTTGCTCGGGGGCCGAGCCAAGGGGGCGCTCCAGCTAATGGGGAAGACTCAGGGGCGGGGCCATGCAAATAACCAGGATTTGGAGCCAGGGCCGGGACCATACAGAGGAAGCCCAGCGTTGGATCCGGAGAGCGCGGCTGGGGGGCGGGGCCATGTAGATGATTCCCAATATTCGATGCGCGGGGGCGTGGCCATGCAGATAAGGCCCAGCATTGAAACCCCAGAGAGAGCGAAAAGAGGAGTTGCTATGCTAATGAGCCCCCGCATTCGAACCAATGAGAGCGTGGCTATGCAGATGAGGCCTGCATTCGAAGTGCTGGGGGCGTGGACTATGTAGATAAGGCCCAGCATTCGCAACAAGAGGAAAGCGCTGGGGGGCGTGGCCATGTAGATGAGGACCCGAACCGGAAGCGCTGGGGGCGCGGCCATGCAAATGAGCACCAGAACTCGCCGCGCTGGCCCAGCATCGCAGAGCGCCAAGGGGAGTGGCTATAGTAATGAGCGCCAGCGTTCGAACCAATGGTAGAGCTCTTGGTGGGGCTCTGC
>NW_005842578.1:504882-506623 GCF_000455745.1 Alligator sinensis
CGGAGCCCCGGGCCCGCTGCAGACAGGCGCACGGTCAGCCCCGCTCCGTGTCCTAAGCCCTGTACTGCTGCCACGTCGGGGGGACTCCCCGCGGCCAGGCCTGGGGCTCTGCACGGCCGCGCTGCGGGTGTCACGCCTGACACGCACCCTGCGCGTATGTCGGGCGGGGTGTAGGTGAGGGGTGCGCACCCTGAACGAGGGGGTCTGTGTGCGTAGGGCTGTGTTGGTGTATGGCGTCAGTGTGTAGCTGTCCTAAGCCCTGTACTGCTGCCACGTCGGGGGGACTCCCCGCGGCCAGGCCTGGGGCTCTGCACGGCCGCGCTGCGGGTGTCACGCCTGACACGCACCCTGCGCGTATGTCGGGCGGGGTGTAGGTGAGGGGTGCGCACCCTGAACGAGGGGGTCTGTGTGCGTAGGGCTGTGTTGGTGTATGGCGTCAGTGTGTAGCGGGGGTGCGTGTGCGTGTATAGGAGTGTGTAGTGTGTGTGTCCAGGTGGGGGTGCATAGCCGAGGTGTGTGTGTGTATGTGTGTGTGTAGAGGGGGCCTGTGCATGCGTGTGTATGGACATATGTGCGCGCGCGCGCGTGCGCGCACACACACACACACGCGCGCGCGCGCCCCCCCGGCCGGACCCGCCCCCCCCAGACTCAGCCGCATTCCAGGCCCAGGCGCGGGGGCGTGGCCAATGCCCGCTCCCTGCCCCGCCCCCTTCCGCAGCAGCCAATGGGGCAGAGCGGGACGCAGCGCGGCCCCCGGGCTGCTCCAGGCCTGCCACCCCCGGACGGGGTTCGAGACCCGGCGCGGACAGGTGCCCCGCCCCCCACTCCACCGGCTGGACTCAGCCCGGGACTGGGCTGTACTGGTCCATACTGGGAGGGACTGGCCCCAGCCCCCTCCTTGCTCCATGACTGATCCCAGTCCCGCTCCCGGCTCCGTCTGCTTCTCATTGGGGGCTGGGGGAGGGGCCGGACGCCTGGGTTCTTGGCGGGGGCGGGGGGTCTAGAGCTCAGGCCAGCTGTGCACCCACTTCTGGGGGGGTCAGGAGCTCAATCGCGAGTCTGCAGATGCCCGCCACCCCCACCCCAGAGGGGAGTTTGAGCAACAGCCCCAAAAGGGCCCCAGGGCCTCCCCACCACATTTGTCTGGGGGTCAGAGGTCACTGACCCCCAGGATTCAAGGGGAAGGTGGGGGTTGCTGAAGAGGGTGGCCCCCCCCACCCTATGTTAACACCCGGCTCATGTGCCCCCCCCAGGACTTCCTGCCTGCGCTGCTGTGGGAGCTGGAGCAGCGTGTGGGGGGGCTGCGGCTGCGCCCCGAGACCCCCAGCGGGGACGCCCCGGCCTGGTCTGGCGCAGGTGAGGCCCCGCGGCCGCGTCTGGTGGGGGTCTCGGCCCAGCCCATCCCCCCTCCTGGGGCTGCCCGAAGTACCCGGGAGTCCTGAATGCCCCCCCTCCCGGCTCAGCAATGGGGGGTCCCAGCCCTCCTCTCACATCTCTGCCTCCCCCCAGGTTTCTATGCCGGAGCCCCCCCAGCGGAGACTCCAGACTCGCCCCCCCTCCCCCGACAGGGGCAGGGTCCTGGCGAGCGCCCCAAATCCGTGGGTGAGTGGGGAGCAGGACGGTGGGGGTACAAGGGTGTCGGACCCCCCATGACCCACTTTGACCCCCACTTCCCCCCCCCCAGGTGACGCAGGTGGTGCAAGCCCCCGGCCCACAGTGCCACGCTCCCTATCGGCCCCTG
>NW_005842578.1:507454-508118 GCF_000455745.1 Alligator sinensis
GGGCAGCGGGGGGGGGCTGGTGTGGCCCCAGGCGCCGGGGCCCGGGCGCCCCAATCTCTTTGTCAAGATTAAGGCCTCGCACGCGCTCAAAAAGAAGATCCTGCGCTTCCGCTCCGGCTCCCTCAAGGTCATGACCACCGTGTGAGCCCCCCCTCTCCCCCCTGGCACCGGGGCCCCGATCCTGATTCGGCCTGATTTACAACTGCCCCCCGACCCCATCTGCCCCTCTTTATTGCCCCTCCCTGCACTCTGCAGCCCTGGGGGAGGGGCCTGGCGTGGGGGGCAGAGGGCAGCGGTGCCCCGTCATGAAACCACACGAGCTGCCCCCAGAGCCCCTCCCTTTCCGGGGCTATTCAAAGGGTAAAGTAATTCAAGGGTGCATGGGGTAAGGCGGCGGGGATGGAGGGCCGTGCTGTCGTGCCTCAGTGTCCCCTCGCCCGTCCTGGTGAGCTCACGGCTGCGGGCAATCAGTGCCACGATTGGGCCAGCCCCTCCCGGTCCTGGTGAGCTCGCGGGTGTGGTGAATCAGTGCCCTGCTTGTGCCAACCACCCCCGTTACCGTGCTGCGGCGTGCGAGGACCCCCACCGTGAAAGCAGCACTCGTGCCTTGGCTGGGGGGGTGCTCAGGGCTCGCACACGGGCAGCCGTGTGACGCCGCAGCTCG
>NW_005842578.1:508158-508494 GCF_000455745.1 Alligator sinensis
GTGCGGGACCCGGCCCTCCCCTCCCCCGCTGCAGCCCTTGGGGGGGGCAACACCCCCTTGCTGGGGGCGCTTGGGGGACCCCCCCCACTGGGTTTGTAAATAAAGATCAGTGTTATTTGTGCAAGTGCCACGTGTCTGAGCCCGGGCAGGGGGGTGGGCGTGCGAGGCCATGCACAAGCGCATGTGCACATGTGGGGGAGGGGGGCGCAGCCTCTGCGCCACGCACAGCAACCCCCCTCGTGCACCGGACATGTGTACCCCTCGCACGAGGGCCCGTGCAAGCCACCGGAGGGGAGAAAGGGGGCAAAAGAGAGGACAAGTAGCTGGTTTCAAAGC
>NW_005842578.1:509447-510394 GCF_000455745.1 Alligator sinensis
CCCCCCCCCCGCAAGTTACCCCGTCAGAGCCCCCGCCCTATGGCGGCTCGTCTACACCAGGGCAATGGGGGGCCACAACCCCTCCTGGGTGAATGGGGCACCCTCGCAGCCCCACAATGCACTGCTGCCATATTGCCGCCCCCATGCTTTGCGGCCTACCCCAAGTGTGGGCGCTGTCACCCTCCGATGGCCAGCCCGGGGAAGGCCGCAAGGCGAGCTGGCAGGGCCCTGGCTGCACCCTGGCTGGCCGCTGGCATCCTTAGCCCTGACAAAGGCCATGGCCACTTCCCCCCAAGGTGGGGCTGGAATGAGCCGCTCCCTTGTGCGATGCACCGTGCTGGCCCACACCCTCGTGCGATGCACCACCCTGCCTCTCCAACCCTTGTGCGATGCACTGTGCTGCCACCCAACCCACCATACTGCCCCCAGCCCTCGTGTGATGCACCACCCTGGCCCTCCGACGCTCGTGCGATGCACCATGCCACCCCATGTCCTCACTGAACGTCCTATACTGCCCCCCAGACCCTCATGCAATGTGCCCCCTCCGTGCAATGCCTGTGCAAAGTGCCAGGCCACCCTGGCAGGGCCCCTCACAGACCCCCACAACCCTGGGTACCTTCCCCCTTCCCCCGCGGGGCCTGGTCCCTGCCACCCCCCCCCCATATCTCCCAGCCATGGGGCCAGCTGCAGGGCAGTGGCTGGGGGGGATCCAAACCAGGCCCCAAGGGACTCTGGGTAATGGGGGAGTGGGGGGATTAGGTGCGCCCCCCCCCACAGACAGGTTCAGGTCGTGTGTGCCCACATATATGTGCATGCTCACCCACTCCCCCACCCCTTGGAGGCTGCTGGGGCTCCCCCTGCCCTGGAGGGGATCTGTCCATCCTGGGGGGCCCCCTCTGCATGAGGGGGCAGACCCATGTCTGGCTGCCCCCCCCCATTGCCTGTGG
>NW_005842578.1:510765-512225 GCF_000455745.1 Alligator sinensis
CTGCGGGGGGAGGCTGCTCTGGGCTGAGCCTGTGTGTGCACCACACACACACACACACACAGTCATGCATGCATGAACAGACACACAGGCACCCCCCCATGCACACCCACACAAACACACACTCGTACATGCACAGATTCACAAGAACCCTCCCATGCACACGCATCTGCACACACGCACACACACACACACACACACACAGACACTCATGCATGCAGGACGCACATACAGACACCCACCATACACACCCACCTGCACGCGCACACACACTCATACATGCACAGACACACAAGAACACCCCAGGGCATGCACGCATGCACGCACAAACATACACAAGCATCCTCTCATGCGCACCCACCTCCCCCCCCCCACACACATGCTCATGCCTGCACAGACACATGCCCCCATGCACCTACACCTATGCATACATAACCACAGATGCACAAGCAGCACCCCCATGCGTACCCACCTGCATACGTGCACACACACGTACCGAAGCATACACACAGCTACACACATGCAGACAGCGTGCACGCACATATGCGAACACCCCTGCCAATACATGCAGATGTACCCACATGTGTGCAAGACCCAATCTCCACACACACACACCAAACGCCTCCACACCGACACACATTTGTGTGCCGGCATGTACACGCAGAGGTTCTGGCACAACCCGGCGGCGCTGGCCCTTTAAGGCGGCTCCCGGGGCGCAGCTCCCCCTGCCGGGCGCCGCGGGGATGTGCAGCAATTAGCGCGGGGCCCCGCGGGCTCATTAGCCAGGCCCCGCCCCCACGGTTCCCGAAGTGCTGCCGGGGGGAGGGGGGGGCTCAGATCATGTGTGCACCCGCTTACACACACACACGCACACGAACATAGCCCATGTGCACACACGTGTGCACCCACACACACTGACACACACTGTCCACACGCATCCTCACACGCCCCTGTGCACACGGGGTGGTGGCATGCTGGCACTCACATATGCACGCACACGCTTGGACAGGCGGCAGCACGTGCACACATATGTAGCCCCTCCCCGTTGCACGCGCGCGCGCGCACACACACACACACACACACACTCTTGGACACGTGCATCTTCTCCCCCCACACCCTTGCTCTGGCCTCAGTTCCCCCGCCGGGGGAGGTGGGGGCAGCTTCAGGAACGAGGTGGCGACCATGGCCCCCCTCCAGCACACGCATGTGACATGGGCACCCCCAGCACACACGTGTGTCACACAGGCACCATGTCCAACAACATGGCCAAGATCGCGGAGGCGCGCAAGGCCGTGGAGCAACTCAAGCTGGAAGTCAACATCGACCGCATGAAGGTGAGAGCCCTGCCCCTCGCGCAAGCCCCGCCCCCTCGCGCAAGCCCCACCTCCTACCCCAGCTGGTGCGGCCCGCGCCAGCCGCCAGGGGGCAGCGGTGGGGCCGGGCGTGGGTTAACCCCCGGCTGC
>NW_005842578.1:512684-513331 GCF_000455745.1 Alligator sinensis
CCCCCCCCCACCCCCCCTCCCCCCAGCCATGTCCCCCCCTAGACACCCCCCCCCCAATAAATGTCCGTCCATCCATCCCCATCGACACCCACCCATCCTTCCACCCCCACGGACAACCTCCCCATTCTCCCCGTAGGCATGCCCCCCAGCTCCACTGTCTCTCTGTGCCCCCCCGGCAATAAAGGCGTTGAGTGACCCCCGCTCAGCCCTGGCTCCATCTGGTCCCTGCCCCTGCCCCTGCCCCTGCCCTGAGGGGTGGGTGGGGAGCGCCACCCGGGGGAGAAGAGAGTGCTCCCTCCCCATAACGTACTGGGCATGGGGCTGGGAGACAAAGGGTTAAAGCCCATGGGAGGCGACTGGCACACACCGAGACACCCCCCCCCAATACACACGTGTACATGCCCATGTACTCCTCTGTGCACACACGTGCTCACACACGCGCAAGTGTGAGCAAGTCCCCGCACGTGTGTACACGCGCACACAAGCGCTCCCAGATTCGCCCGCACGCACGTGCCCAAGCATGCGACAGCGCTCCCCGCCTTTGCACAATCACCTGCACACACGTCTTTGCACAGTGGCCTCTCTCTGCTGCAGGGTTGCATCCCCCGAGCTAAGCAGCGTCAGGCCCGGTTTCCCCCTGGATGGGA
>NW_005842578.1:513440-513715 GCF_000455745.1 Alligator sinensis
GGCCCCCGCCCGCAGCACCCCAGCCGTGTATCGCTCCCCCCGCCTGGCTCTGTGCTGTGCCTCAGTTTCCCCTGCCAGGCGGGGCCCGCTCTCTGCTGCCCTGCACGCCCGGGGCCGGGCCGGGAGCTCCTGTGACGGCTTTACTGCCCCGAAACCCCTTCCTGTCATGCCCTGCCCGGCACACAACCCTCCCCGCCGGGCTCCCCCAGGGCCGGGCCGGCTCGGGGCATACGAGCCCCTCCCCTTTGCTGGGGGGGGAGTTAATTGGGGGTATT
>NW_005842578.1:515564-516245 GCF_000455745.1 Alligator sinensis
CGGAGGCTGCAGGCGCTGGGCGTGCAGGAGGAGGCTCGGCACCTGGCGCAGCTCGTCCTGGTCACCGTCGTCTTCCTTGTCTGCTCCCTGCCGCTGGTGGTGAGCTAGGTTGGACAGGGTGGCCCTGGTGTGGATTTGGGGGGGGTGGGGTGAGGGGTTAATCCGGGATAAGTGCCCGTGTGGCCACAATTAACCTGGATTAAACATGGCCACGAGGTGTGGGATGGATGAGGGGCACCTGGTAAAGGCCTGGATTGGCTTCAGGGGGAGAAGGGTTAACCTGGACTGCAATTAACCCAGGTTAAACATGGTGGCAGGGACTGGGACGGACGGGGCAGAGTGGGGAGACCTGGCAAGGGCCTGGTGTGGCCAGGGAGGGAGGGGTTAACCTGGGATAAGTGTCCGTGTGGCCACAACGAACCGGGGTTGAACATGGGGACTCGGACGGACTGGGGAGACCTGGCAAGGGCCTGGTGTGGACTGGGAGGGGGAGGA
Source organism: Alligator sinensis (assembly GCF_000455745.1). Taxonomy (NCBI): domain Eukaryota; kingdom Metazoa; phylum Chordata; order Crocodylia; family Alligatoridae; genus Alligator; species Alligator sinensis. The sequence continues at coordinate 516,060 of NW_005842578.1, forward strand.
GCTAAGCTGGGATAAATGCGTGTGGCCAGGATTAGCCCGGGTCAGCCCTGGGTGCGGGGGGCACTGGGGTGGGCCAGGCAGGGCGGGGAGACCCCTCATCCCTCGCCCCGGCAGGCAGGGGACCCAGGCGTGTCCCCCCCGTCTGGCGGACCCCGGGTGCAGACGGGCGGGGTCCTGGGGGGTCAA
>NW_005842578.1:517217-518092 GCF_000455745.1 Alligator sinensis
CAGGCGGGCCCTCGAGCCTTCGCCCCCTCCCCTCCCCTCCCCTCCCCTCGAGGACGGAACCCAGGGGTGCGGGCTGCAGCCCCCCGCTTCTCTGCCCCCGCCCGGGGGTCACCACGCATGTCCCAGCCCTAGGTGGGGGGAAGAATGAGGCAGGTCCTAACCCCCCCCGGCAGGAAATGACATCACAGGTGGCCCCAGGCTGTTGTTCAAGAAGGGGGAAACTGAGGCGCAGGCCGGCAGGGAGGCAAAGGGACGGAGAGCAAACTGCTCTGCTTTCTGCTCCCCCACCCGCTGGCAGCTGGAGCCTGGGCCCGGAGCTGGGAGCAGGCAGGGGGGGCCCAGCCCGCTTAGCTCCCTGCTGCAGAGGAACCCGAGCCCGACACCCCGGGTCACATCCAGTCTCGGTCCCTTTTGGCAGCCAGCTCAGCCCCTCCAAACCATCGCCCTGCCTCCAGCAGCGGCCAGGGTTTCAGCTTTGTGTTAAGCAGCTGAAAACCAGCCTCAGCCTCAGCTCTGCGGGGGCCTAAATCGGGTTTCATCCCAGCCTCGTGACAGCCCAGGCAGACCTGCCTTCAGCAGCACCTAGCGTCTCAGCTTTGGTTAAGCAGCTGACCAGGCTCCATCCCAGGTCACCCCAACACCTCCGAAACCGGCTTAAACATCTACGTCAAGCCGAGAAGAGTGGGGACCAAGCAGCCAAGCGTAGGAGCCCCACCGCGCGCAGGGTCAAGACCCCCGCTGCTGCCCCCCCAGGCGCGGGGGCTGCAGGCCAGGTAGTCACTGTATTTTATTGGAAAACATTGATATAGTTTGATTTTCACAGCTTGAACTGAACACGACATTGCCGATTCCCCGACAGCCCCACTCCCGGCCCC
>NW_005842578.1:519357-520441 GCF_000455745.1 Alligator sinensis
GGGGGGGGGGAGCCCCACAGCCTCCACAAGAGCTGCCCCGATCCCTGACCCCACCTGCTGCTCTGCTTTCGTCTCCCTGCCCTGTACCCCCAGCTCCATCCGCCGCTCTGCTCTCTGCTTCCTGCCCTGCGGGCTCTGCCCCAGCTGCTGCTCTGCTTTCTGCCCCTTGCTCGATGCCCCGCTCTGCTTTCCGCTCCCTGCCCTGCAGCCCCCATCCCACCTGCTTGCTCCGCTCCTTGTCATGCCCTCGGCCCCATCAACCGCTCTGATTTCTGCTCCCTGCCCCATTCGCTGCTCTGCCTTCTGTTCCCTACATTGCAGTCCCTTCCCCATCGACCGCTCTGCTTTCTGCTCCCCGCCATGCAGTCCCTTCCCCATTGGCTGTTCCACTTGTTTCCTGCCCTGTCTAATGCTCTGCTTCTGGCTCCCTGCCCTGCATCCAGTGCCCCATCAGATGCTCTTTCTGCTCCCCGGCCCACCTGCTGCTCTGCTGTCTGCTCCTTTCCCAAGCTACTGCTTTGTCCTGCCCACTGCTCGGCTTTCAGCTCCTTCCCCAACCTACTGCTCTGCTTTCTACTCCCGGTCCCAAACCAATCCACTGCTCTTTCAGCCTCCAGCCCTGTGTCCCCTCCCCCAACTACCACTCTGCTTTCCGCTCCCTGTCCCCATCTGCCTTGTGCACAAGCACGGAGGCTGCTGGGGCCACAGGTCGCTCCCGCCCTGGGGAGCCCATGGCTGCGCCCGCCGGGGCCGGGGCCGGGGCCCTCACCGTCAGCGTCCACCTCGTTGATCATGTCCTGCAGCTCGGCCTCGGTGGGGTTCTGGCCCAGCGAGCGCATGACAGTGCCCAGCTCCTTGGTGGTGATGGTGCCGTCGCCGTCCTTGTCGAAGAGGGAGAAGGCCTCCTTGAACTCTGTGGGGGGGAAGGCGGGGCCGAGCTGTGCCTGGATGGGGGCGGGAAACCCCCAGGGACTACAGGGGAAGTAGAGCAGGTAGGGAGTAATTCTTAAGCTGCTGGCCCTTTAAGAGCTCGGGCACCCCCTGCTGGGGGAGAGAGGGCACATCACCCACCCACGCACCCCCG
>NW_005842578.1:521748-522667 GCF_000455745.1 Alligator sinensis
GGGGGGCGGGACGCGGGGAGGCGGGGGACCCCCCCCCCCCCCGGCCACTCGCCACGCCCCTTATGCAAATGAAGCCCGTCGTTTTCCCACCCGCGGCCACGCCCCCTTGCACCACAGTCTACCTGCCCCGCCCCCAGCCTTCTTAGCAAGCAAGTTCAAAACCAGCAGGCCACGCCCCCTTACCCCCGTGACATCCCTGGCCCCGCACAGAGGGGCAGAAGGACCCCACCCTAGCCCCGCCCCCACCCTAACTGTGCGGTGTCTTAGTATAGACACGCCCACCTGACCGCGTGACCACGCCCTAAGGCCCCGCCTTCCCTGTGGGCACGCCCCCTGAGTCCCTGGCCACGCCCATATGTCCCCTGTGGAGGGGGCTTCTCACGTGACTCCTCTGCTCTAGCCACTGGACCCCTATGTCCCTGCCCCCCAGGGGGCCCCGGTGTCCTGGCCCCGCCCCCCTCGTGGGCCCTGCATGGGACCCTGGTGCATGCTGGGAACTGTAGTCCAGCCCGAGGGGGGGGTGCAGAGCTCCATTTGCCAGCATGCACCAGGCCCTGCCCTGCCGCGGGGCATGCTGGGCGTCGGGGTTCGGCTTCTCCGGGCTCCTGGGGTCGCTCCCTGAGCAGGGACTACAGCTCCCAACATGCACCGGGGAGAGACCAGCCGTGGTGCATTGTGGGGAATGCAGTCCAGCCTCTGGCCCCTGGAGATTGCCGCTCCCGGCATGCATTGGAGCAGGACTTCCTCCCGTCCCGCCCAGCACGTGGGGATACATTTAGGGGAAGGCGATGGTTTTTCAGCCCCCAAATTGACCTTTTTTTTCAATGGAAAATCCCCCCCCAAGGGCTTCTGGGAGCAGGGGCTTGGGTGGGGTTTCTTAAGGGGAGGGGTGTCTTCCCAGCAGGCCCCAGTACCAGAC
>NW_005842578.1:522794-524410 GCF_000455745.1 Alligator sinensis
CCCATCCTGCCTGGGCCCCCATTACTGCCCCCCCCCTCCGCCAGCAGGGGGCAGTTCCTCCCCAGCGGGTGGGGGTACTGGAGGGGAACCCAGGCCCCCGGTGCCTGCTCTAACCAGTAGGCCCCGAACCCTGCCAAGCTGGGCTGGGGTCTCCCGGGGGGGCACCTCTCACCTGGCAGCAGCACCTGGGGGGGCAACAGCGGGGCCACCCCCACCCCAGCCAGCAGAGGGCGCTAGCGCAGCCCCCCAGCTCCGCCTCACCCTGGGGGGGGCAGAGAACCTGGAGGTCGCCGCGGCAATGGAGGCTCTGCATCCCCTGGGGTGCTGGTCCCTATGGGGCAGAGGGTCGCCACGGCAACCTCTGTGGCATGGTGACCGGTCCCCATGGCAACAGCCCCCCCCAGCCATGATAGTGCTGGTGGCAGCGGTGAGCCCCCCGGGGATCCCTGCGGGCCTGCCCCCCCGGCCCCCACTGACGACACACGAGCCAGGCTGGTCTCCATTGCCCTTTTATTGACACTGAAAAGGGGGGGCAACCCCCCCCCTTAAAAACCCGCATAAAAGCCCCCACCCCACAAAGAGGGAAACTGAGGCAGCGGCAGCGGGGAGGCAAGAGGCCCCCAGGGAGGCCAAGGGAGCCCCTCCCCCGCCGCTCTGACCACTGGGGGACACTGTCCCGGGGCCGCGCTGGGGGGTTTAGGAGCCTGCCCCCATTTAACCCGGTTTAACCCTGGACAGACGCAGCCGTATCCCGGGATAGGCTGGGAGCTGCCCCCGTGGCCTGGCCGTGTCATGACGCCCCTGGAGGAGGCTGCCCCGGGATAAACCCTGTCTGTCCCCTCCGGATCGGGGTGAATGGCCCCCGGTCTGGGGGGGAGGGGGGGGTCCATGCCCTGCCCCCCACACAAATACTGGCCCCCCGGGCAAACAGAGAGCCCAGGAGTCCGGCTCCAGGCTCCCTCCCCACCCGCTAGGTCACGCGGCCTGAGGAGAGTTTCAGCCTATAGCAAGAACAGCAAGAACCGTTCAGAATCCCTGAATATTAATTAGGCTGAATATTAATTAGGCTGACATGCAAAGGAGGGGAGCAAGTTTAATTAAATATAAGCATGAGCCGGCTGCGGGTGAGGCCGCAGGAGCTATAACTGGTGGAAAACTCGTTAGGGTTGGGAGCCGGATGTGTGGATTGGCCATGATTTGCATATGGAAATCTGCTGATTAGCCTATGGAAGGATGTGGCTTTGCATATGGTAATGAGTTGGAGTGGCGCCAACCTTCTGATTGGTTTGTGTCTAGGAGCAGGGGGTCCAATGGCTGGGCCCGCGGCAGTGGATCCTGAACTGGGATATGGCGTCGGATCGGGCGGAGGAGGGATTTGCATATGCAAATCAGTCTGTTTGCATACCGCCTGCCTTGGGGGGCAATTTCATTTGCAGATGGATCCGCCAATGGGATCTGGGCCATTAGCATGCGGATTGGTATAGGGAAATGTATGATGATGTGCACGTGGGCATGCGTGTGCATACATGGGTGTGTGGGCAGGTAGGGGTGTGCATGCATGGGTGTGGGGGGGTGGGATGTGTGTGTGAGTGCATGCATGGGTGAGTGGGTGGGTG
>NW_005842578.1:524802-532452 GCF_000455745.1 Alligator sinensis
CCCCCCCCCGCCTGCCTGCTCCTGCACCTGCACCATGCCAGCCCCCCCGGCCGGCTCAGCTCCCCAGGCACCTACTCTGGCCCACGGGCAGCGGCACCACAGTCACGTCCTCGGAGCAGTCGTGGGTCCTGGCGTCGTAGGGCTGCAGGCCGCAGCAGTCCTGCATGGCGTGGGTCCGTGGCAGCACCCGGTGCTGCTTGTTGTTCGTGCAGCAGAGGTGCGTGTCATTGCTGTAGGAGTGCCCCGGGCACGGCCCCTCCGTGATCGGGTCTGGCAGGAGAGAGAAAGTGTGAGGGGGGGCAGGGCTCCCCCACTGCACGCACAGGTACATGCACTGCACGCACGCACACATGTGTAGGTCTGTGCATACATACATCCCTATAGATGTGTGCACATATAAGCACCCGTGTGTGCATATATGTGTGTGTGAGTGTATATACACCTGTGTGTATGTGTGTGTGTGTGTGTGAGCGTATCCAGTGGAGTGCCCCAGAGGTCGGTCCTGGGGCTAGTTGTGTTCAGAGTTGTCATCATCGACCTGGAAGATGGGATGGGGTGCACCCTCCGCAAGTTCGCGAAGACCCCAAGCCGGGGGGAGAAGCAGATACGCTGGAGGGTGGGGCTGGGGCTCAGAGAGACCCAGACGAATGGGAGGCTTGGGCCAAAAGAAATCCCATGAGGTTCAACAAGGACACGTGCAAAGTCCTGCGCTGGGGAGGGAGCGATCCCCTGCACCGGGGCAGGCTGGGGGGACGGGCTGGGCAGCAGCTCTGCAGGAAAGGACCTGGGGGGACAGAAGCTGGACAGGAGCCGGCAGTGTGCCCGTGGTGCCGGGGCACCCTGGGCTGCATCGGTAGGAGCATCGCTGGCGGGTCGAGGGCAGTGATTCTTCCCCTCTATTCAGCACTGGGGAGGCCACATCTGGAGTCCTGTGTCCAGCTGTGGCCCCACTGCAGAACGGATGCGGATACGTTGGAGAGAGTCCAGCGGAGGGCAATGAAAATGGTTGGGGGCTGGGGGACAGGAACTGGGCTGATTTAGTGTGGAGAAGAGAAGACCGAGGGGGATTGAACGGCAGCCTCCAACTCCCTGCAGGGGGGCTGCAAAGAGGATGGAGCGGGACTGCTCTCAGGGGGGCAGACGACAGGACAAGGAGCGATGGGCTCCGGCTGCAGCAAGGGAAGTCGAGGTTGGAGATTAGGAATCATTTTCTCAGGAGGAGGGTGGTAAAACACTGGAGCCGGCCCCCCGGAGCGGCGGTGCTGTTTCCGTCCTTGGAGGTGTTTAGGACCCAGGTAGACAACGCCTCGGCTGGGGTGATGGAGTTGGGGCTGGTCCTGCTGGGAGCGGGGGGGTGCGCTTGACGTGCCCCCCCCGAGCTCCCTCCCACCCTCGTTGTCTGATTCCATGATTCTGTAACCCAGGAATATGGGACACACACGCACACACACAGTCCTACATAAGCACACATGTACCTGCATATTACACACACACACACATCACCCACACCTGTCTATGTAGACACAACCCTGTCTACACACGTGCACCTGCACACACACAATCCAAGTATCCAGGACATGCACACACCTCCCCTCCCCTACCTAAGCATGCGTGCACACAAACATGCCTCCATAGATGCACTCACACGCGCAGAACCGATATACACACCTGCAGTGACACACTCGACACGCCCCCTTCCTACACAAACACATGCCCCCCCAAACACACACAGCACACGTGCACACACCAATGTCTGTCGTTGTGTTCAGAAGGAGGCTAGACAGACACCTGGCCGGGGTCGTGTGACCCCAGCATCCTTTCCTGCCACGGCAGGGGGCGGACGGGATGATCTGCTCGGGTCCCTTCCGACCCGACCCGACCGACTATGCAACTATCTGCTCCAGTTGGACCTGCTCAGAGGTTTGCACCCGCCCCCCGGGACCCCCCGGCTCTCACCTATGGGGGCGGCTGACATGGGGGGCAGCTCTGGGGCCAGGCTGGCGAGGAGGCTGGCAAGAGCTGCGGGGGAGACAGAGCAGAGGGTGAACACGGGCCCCCCCCATCGGTGCCCCTCACTCCTGACCCGCAGCCCCCTGCCCCCCAGCTGCCCATTGCCCCTTGCTCCCCACCTGCCCCCCGTGTCCCTCCCTCCCGACCCGCAGCCCCTGCCCCTCCCCACCGCCGGCCCGGCCCATTACCCAGAAGCGCCCGGAGTGGGGTCATGGCAGCTGTGCATCAAGCGGTCTGCAAGCCCATCGGTGCTTATATAGAGCTCGGGTCAGGGCTCCCCCCCCGCTGACCTCACTGGTGGGGGAGGGCCAGGCTGGATGCGACCCCATAGCCCTGCCAGCTCCACGGCTCTAGGCCTTCATGACTCATCGGAGCTGCTGCCAACAGCCTAGACAGAGAGGAGCAAGGCAGTTTTCCCATCTGTATAATGGGCTTGAGCACCTGGCCCCCCTCCCTCAAGTGCTAGGACCCTGCTTGGGGCTGCCTCAGTTTCCCCATCAGTATAAACGGGCCTGAAGACGCTGCTGCTCCACCCCCGCACCGCGTGCCCACACATGCCAGGCCAAGGTGCGGGAGTGGAGGGGGCAAGCCAGGACTGCCCCACGGAGCCCACGGGGGGCAGAGGAAAACGAGCGGCGCATGGTGCTGCGTGACTCATGTCTGTCCCATGTGTTTGTTGCATCATCCCTGTCCATGGCCAGCGGGATCACGGTGCGGGGGGGGCTGGCTCGCCTCCTCCCCCACAAAACAGGGCTTGTGTCTGCCGGGGACGCTGGCCAAGTGGGGCTAAGGTCAGGGCAAAGGGGTGACCCCTAGGCACAGGCGGCAGGGAAGGCAGTAGGGGTCACCCCCCCACCTGAAGGAGACGGGCCCGCGGACAGGGTCCCTCTATGCCCCCCCAGCTGCATTTATGGGGTCCCTCTCCGTTGGGCCGGGGGGGCATGCCTCCCAGCCCCCTCTGCCAGGAGCCCTGGCCCGGGCTGCGGCTGGATGGGAGAGCGATGGGGTCTGAGCAGGGTTTCCCCCCCGTCCCTCCCTCCTTTGCAGCACTGAGGGTCCAGGAGGGTCCAACTGAGACCCGTCCCCCTTACCCCCCTCCCAGTGCACCCCCCGCCCCGTAAGGTGCATCTACACATTCAATTCATGCGCTTTAGGGGACGCGCATTCAATCCAATACCCCCTTGCGAGGCACTAGAAGCATTCCCGTTCGCTTGTTTTAATGCACGTCGGGGGGTTGTGATGCTTTAATGCGCATGTGTGGATGCGCCCTGAGGGAGTCTGGCTCAGTCGCAATAACCTCTTGGTCCCGCTGCTTCTGCTTCACCCCCAGGACCCACGTCCTCCAGAGGCTCCGCGTCGTCTAGCAGATTTGGGCACCTTTGGTTTCCCTCTCGGAGAGGAATAACACGGCGCCGAGAGCATCCGCACCTGGCTCAGGCCCGGGGCGCGCAGCCCGGCAGAGCAGGGCAGCGAGGCGATGCAGGGCTTCCCTGGGGGATGAAGGGGTTTGGCCCGGAAGCACGTGGGCCAGTTGTGTTGCAAGGGGGGTTCCCGAACGAGGGCATGCGGACGAAGTCAGGCCTGCTTAGGTTTCAGATGATGCTTGAGGGCTGACATAAATGTTTACACCAGGGGAAGGCGTGCGGATGAAGTCACAAGAGATCCGTTGTTGACTGTTTCTTGCCAGACACTAATGAGGGCTCACGGCGTGGGACGGGCAGGGCCACTTATGACGAGTAGAGTACCAGGATGGTCTTTTCCGCCCCGGGGAGCTCGCTGCGCTCACACAGGGCCGATCTCTGTGACTGCCACCGTGTGAAACCCCCTGTCCCCAGACCCTTCACAAACAGGAGCAAGTTTTCCAGTAGTCCGTGCTCGGCGGGAGCCACGGGACGTGACCAGACGCCGGGGGGAACCCATGGGCTCTTGCGCGCCTGGTCCTGATCCAGACGGAGTCGGGGAGGGCCAGGGACAAGCAGCCTGGATCGGGGCAGAACAACCCCCGCCACCTCTGCCTCGCCTGCGACCCCCGGGAAGAGCCGTCGGCGTGGCCGGACACTCGGCGGCAGACGGCAGCTCCAGGCTCAGCGGGTTGGGGGCGAAGAGCCGCTTTGGGGACGATGAAGAAGGCAACAGGGAGGATGACACAAAGCATCACAGCACCGCTTTATGTCTCCCCCGGCGCCCAACACAACAACGCTGTGCCCAGGCCTAACCCTAACCCGAACCCAACACTAACACTAACCACAAGCCTAACTGCGGTTATCAAACCTCCCACATTGCCCTGGACTTTCCAGAAAATAGATCTAAATCCCCAGGAGATGATGAGAGTCAACCAGGAGACAAATGATAGGGCATTTATTTATAACATAAGAAATCTTGAATCCAATTCATACTGTAGTCCACTAGAATTTTAAAATACCGTATTAATCAACATTTCCGTCGGGAGATAATTCACTGATATCAGTATAGCATGTGATGCAGATTCCCGGAATATATTCAAACACAGCTGGAAACCCTAACCCAAACACTAATCCTAACACGCAACCAACCCCCTGACCCAACCCTAACCCCTAACCGTATCCCAAACCCTAACCCAAAACCCTGACCCAACTGTGTCCCCAACCCAAACCCAACCCCCTAACCCAACCCAACCCTAACCCAAACCATATCCCCAACGCTAACCCAACCCTAACCCAAACCGTATCCCCTACCCTAAACCAGCCCCCTAACCCAACCCTGACTCCTAACCGTATCCCCAACCCTAACCCTAACCCTAACCCGTGCACCTGACAGGAGGGGGCAGGTGTGGCGAGGGGGACGGGTGCTGTGGGGGGCGGCCAGGCCTGGTCGGGCGCACAGCAGAGGCGCGGGAGGGGGACGGACGGGGGTTTGCAAGGTGCAAGGTGAGGGGACGTCCCGGGGATCGGTTCCTGGCCGTCTCTCGGCGGGCACGAGCAGGCCGGCAGTTTCTAACGAGCCCCCGGACGTTCGTTTCCACGCAGCGAGGGATGAAAGCGGGGAGCTTGTGGGAACCAGCTGTGGGGGAAGCTGAGAGCGCCGCCGGATCTCCCCCCGGCTGGGCCCGGGCTTGGGGCAAAGGGGCAACCCGCGACGGCTGCGGGGGGGAGAGGGCGGGGGGAAAACCCTGCTCAGACCCCGTCTCTCCCGCCCAGCTCCGCTGTCTGCTGGACCCAGGAGCCCGGGGGAGACGGGTGTGGGGCACGACCCCGTCGCCGGCAGCGCTGAGGCTCCGCAGCAGAGATGCGCACAGACCCGTTGCCCACCCCCTGCACAATCCTGTCCCCCGAGCATGACACGGGGCTCGCTGCCACCCCCTCCCCTTTCAGGAGCCATAAAAGCAGAGCCCCGTGTCACCAGGATCGTGGTCTCAGGCGGCCACGCCTGGAAAGACACTTCACCCCCAGCGTTGAGACCCCAACCCCGTCCCCAAAACGACCGTCCCAAGCACAAGGGCAACCTCCTGCCCATCAGATGCACAACGGGACCAGCCAAAGCCCATTGCTGCCTCAGTGTATGCAGCGGAGACTCCCGAGGACCCCGGGGCTACCCCCCGTGCCGCCCCCGGCTTTTCCCAGAGCACGCTCCCCAGGACCGACCTGGCCTCACCCGTGTCCTCCAGCGCATCTGCAGGACACAGCGCTCCCGCTCACGCTGATCCCGAAGAGGATCCGCGCCTTGCTCCCGAGCACGCAGAACAAGGGGAAAAACGATAGCGTTTTCCAGAGTTTGGGGGCCTCGTTTTCAGCATGCTCACCCTCCCCTTCCTGCTTAACCCAAAGCTGAGTCCCTCGCTGCTGCTGGACACAGGTCTCCAGGGGCAGAGCGACAACGGGCGGGGATTTCGAGTGGGCTGCGCCAATGCTCCTGCTGGGATCAACCCCGCGGGCTCCTAGCTAACGGGTCCTGCCCCTGCGCTCGGCTCAAAGCAATGCTGCACTGGGGGTCAGGATCTCCCCGCTGCTCAGACTGGTCCAGACCGTGGGGTGGGGGTTGCTTTCCTTTGTAGCAGGGGCACGGTTTCTACCTAGGGTCTCTGACGCATCTATGAACCCCCTTTAAGAGCAGCAGGACGTTGCCCCCTGCAAGCCCCCTGCTTTGTCCGGGGGCAGAGGCGGGTGCAACGCCTGGGGCTGTGTCAGGGCTGATGGCGGCTCGATGCTGGATGTGCCTGGGCTGGTTTGTGCCGCACGCCTGGGGGTCTTGTCCTGGAGAGACGGGGGGACCCACCTCCATCCAACAATGAAACGCAGAGCAACAAACAGCAACGCGAGACGCTGCAGCCCGAGGATGCCAGTGGCTGATGGAGAACAGACCGTTCATCCCCCCGGTATAACTATTTGGGCCGGGCCCTGGCTGCATGCCTGGTTCGAAGGTCCGGACAAGTGAAACATCCTTTTCGTGGAGACCTGGATGTGTTTCTGTGTCTGGGATTTGACTGTCACAGCCGGGCAGAGCCGATCCAGACAAGCCATGAGCGGCAGCCAAGGGAAGTCGAGGTTGGATATTAGGAAAAACTCCCCACGAGGAGGGTGGACCGACCCGGTCTCAGCGGTGACGCACTAGACCAGGCGCCGCAGAGAGGTGGGGGCGGGGAGTCTCCGTCCTGGGAGGTGCTGAAGACCCGGGTAGACAAAGCCTTGGCTGGGATGATGCAGTTGGGGCTGGTCCCGCTTGCAGCAGGGTCGGACTGGGTGTGACCCCCCTTGAGGTCCCTTCCAGCCCTCGTTGCTTGTGACCAAGCAGCCCCAGGCCTCTCGCCCTTCCTGCTCATTCCTAGGCATTGAGGTCTTGTGAAGAGCTTCTGCCATTGCTCATATTGGGTGAATCCCTGCGAACGCAGAAGCCGGGAACATCTGTGCTTCATAGTTTCATAGTAGCTGGGGTCAGGAGGGACCTGAACAGATCATCCCGCCTGACCCCCTGCCACGGGCAGGAATGGATGCTGGGTTCACGCGACCCCAGACACGTGATCGTCCTGTAGCAGAAAGCCCCCTTCTCCTCTTGCCTGCATTTGCTCTCCCCTCTTTGGATACGTTTCTCTTCTTCTACCTTTTCTTCCTTCCTCTCTCTCTCACTTTAAGATAAGGAATTGTGTTTTAAAATTTGTATGTGTGCACTTTGTATCTCCCCTTGTATTTTGTTTTTTTTATCTATTTGTATGCCATGGCATTACTTTTGTAGCTTATATTTTATACTCCTCACCTTTCAACTTTCAACTATAAATGTGTTTAGTAACAATGGTAACAAGGGCAGGAATCAAGCTGCCCTTCCCTGTATCAGGCGGGCCCCTGAAAGAGCCAGTGAATCGGTGATTGAATGTGTAACACAGTAGCAGACAGCGATTAACACCAAAGGAAGCTGCAGATCAACCAAGGGAAGAGCTCAATAGAAGACAATGTAACAACCAGGAAATCTCTAAACCTCACTGATGAAGGGCTAGAAGCCCTGGCCTGAGTTGATCAACTCCGGGGACCAACTTTTGGGCTGAATATCTCCAGATCGACCGCTCCCAGAGCCCTATTCAAAATTCATCAACCGACTCCCAATCCTGCACGTACATGCGGGCGACCCCTGGGGCTGACAGATGCCGTCCAGTAGCCATCGAGGGTGGGGAAG